>NC_041389.1:574820791-574877969 GCF_002162155.2 Triticum dicoccoides | reverse complement strand
CAAGGCTATAAGTAGGGGCGGGGAGGGGGAGCGGCAGTCATTCGCACGCTCGCCCTCGCTCCGCCATCACCTTCTTCTTCTTCCTCTCCGTCACCGCAGCAACTCTCCACGACGCCACCGTTCCTCCATTTTTCTTAGCGTGCTGCAGTCTTGCCACCGCCGCACCACGCGCTCTCCGTTGCTGTGCTTTCCGTCGCCCTCCCGTCCTCATGGCTCCGACATCGAGCTCCTGGGACGGCTGTAATGTCCGTGACGACCACATCGACTTCCTCCACAAGACATGGTGGTTGCCGGGCGAAGATCTCGTGCGGGTCCGTCTCGCGCTGGCGAGGGAGGTTTCGCCGGCGCCGGAGGAGGGCGAGCGAGTAATCTTCTACTCGCACTGCCTGCGCGGCGTCGGCCTTCCCTCGAGCGCCTTCTTCCGCTCGTTTCTTGAATTTTATCATCTTCAGCCGCACCACCTCACTCCAAACACGGTGGTGCTGGTGTCGGCCTTCGTTACTCTGTGCGAAGGTTTCCTCGACGTCCTCCCCACCATCGAACTTTGGGGGGAGTTCTTCCAGTCCAAGCTCGGTATGGTCGTCGCGGGCATGCCGGCTCCATGCGGGGCCTTCATCGCCATGCGGAGATCGACGGCCGACAACCCGTTTCCGACTATCGCGCTTGTCCAGTCGGTGAAGCTCTGGCAGAATCCTATTTTTATGTGAAGAGCGTCGCTCCGCAGGGCGACTACGTCAACTTGCCGGCTTACGTAGTCGGCCCGCCGGCTGGGAGGCAACCCTCGTGGTCCTACCGGGCCAGGTTGCTGACGCCGGCTGGGGCTCACACCGTCGCCCGGCTTCGGGTGCTGATCCAGTCGGAGCGCCTGACTGGGTCCGACCTGATAGCCGCCTTCGTGGAGCGCCGTTTGCTCCCGTTCCAAGGCCACCCTCATCTGATCTGCCGGATGAGTGGCCGCTTCGACCCAAGCCGGCTGAGCACCAAGGAGATGCCTCACGACGAGGTATCTTACATGGTGAACTACATCGCCAACTGCAAGCTCATCGAGGAGTGGCAGTACGGCAAGGAGCCGTACTCTCGCGCCAACCCCCCGCATGTGGTAAGATTTCCTTCTTTTCTTCTTCTGTTGTTGCCGAGTTCTCTCAGGCCAGCTTCTGACCAGTCGGCTTGTTTTTAATCAGAACCCCCTCCTTCATTCGTCGGCTGGGACCGCGAGGGCGGAACGCGAGTTTGCTCCCGACCACGTGGAGGACGACCTTGACGCCCCCGCCTTGGGGGCGGCCGCCTTAGACAATGATGCCGTAGGGGAGGCGGCGAGACAGGCGGCTCCGGGTTCACCACCGGTTTCGATGACTGGCCTGATGATGATGAGGCTGATCCTATTCCGCGCCGCCAGCCGGCATCCGACCATCAGGGCGCGGGCCCTTCTGGCAGACCGGCTGCACGGGGCGGCGCAGAAACGCCGGGCGGCGCTGACTCTCTTCGGCGGGCGACCAAAGAAGCCCAAGGGTTCCACAGTGGCGACCAAACGAGACGAGGCGGCCGTGAAGTCAGCCCGCTTCCGCAAGGTGGTGAAGCAGCCACACGCAGTTTCGGCGTAAGTGTTAATTTTCGCACACCTTTCATTCTTCTCTTCAGTCAGCGTTCTTCTAAGCCTTTTATTGTTTTATCAACCAGGGCTCCGCTCTCTCTTGAGCGGACTACCGCCGCCTCCATAGTCGGTGGGGCAGGAGGATCTGCAAGTTCCCGCCGCGTAGACCCCCGTGCCGAGCTCCAAGCGGCAACGGAGCGGAACACGCGGGAGGCGCGGGAGGTGGAGGAGCAGAGGGCAGCCGCCACCAAGGCGGCTCAGGAGACGAGGCGGAGTCGGCTGAGGCGCCGACCGACGTGGCGGCCGAGGCTCAGGCAGAGGCCGCAGCCGCAGAGAGGGCGGCGGAGGCCCTACATAGCCAGCCTCCACAACTCGTCATCCCCGCCAGAGGAAGCCGGACGCGACTAGTCGGAGATGGAGAGGGAGGGGCGACATAGTCGTCCCGGAGGGAGAGGCGGCACGGCCACCGTCGGCCGGAACAGGTCAAGGCGGCCAGCCCGAGGCGCCGCTTGTGCAGCCGGCTGGAGGCGAGCCGACTGCGAGGGTGAATCTTGTGGTCCTGTCGCCGACTCGTCTGCGTGCAGGGAGGGCGGCTTCACAGCCGGACCCGCAGAGGGCTGCAGGCTCCAGCTCGGTGTCGCATGACCTAGAGACGGCTAGCGTCAGCTCTCTAGGGTGGACGCCGGGCGAAGGACGGCCGTGCTGAATGTGGCAGCGCAGGATGTCTGGAGCCGGCTTCAGTCTCAGGCCACCGCGCTGAAGCAATACACCCAAGAATTTCTCGCGATGCGGTCGGCCATCCGGGTGAGTCTTCTTGCTCTTGATTTCTTCTGTGGGGGCGTGTCAGCGCACCCACTGGGTGTAGTCCCCGAGTTCCGAGTCAGTTGCTGAGCAGGCGGCTTGGAACTTCTCATAAGATTTTGATTTAATGATTTGTTCTTGTTCGCACCTTCGTCCTATTTGCAGGACTATCACAACCTCCACGCCGCTACCTTCAACTCCCAGGTCCGGGAGATGAATCAGAAGTCCGCCGATCTGACGGAGAGCCGGCGTGAGTGCTTTTGTTTTTATCTCATGTGGGGGCTAAGTGTTGTGCAGTCGGGTCGGATCTTTCCTGACGACTTCTTTCTTAATTTCTTCTTTTCCATATCGGCAGGAGCCAATGCCGACTTGAGCCAGCAGCTAGGCGTGGCCCAGACCGCCCTTCGCACCAGGGAGGGCAAGCTCAATGCCTTGGCTCAGGAACGTGATCGCCTGGCCAAGAAGTTGGCCGACCAGGAGGAGAACCACAAGGCGGCCTTGAAGGCGGCACAGGATAGCGAAGCCGCCCTCAAGGCCGAGTATGAGACCGAGGCGGCGAGTTGGGCCGAGGCGAGGCAGGCACTGAGCAAAGGCTACAGCCGGGTTGAAGATTTGATCGACGGTAGGCCGCCTTCTTCTTCACGTCTTTGCTTGTCCTTGCAATCTAGTTTATCTCCCAATTTGTTCTATTTCTTTCTTCTTTGCACAGAATACTTCCCCGGCTACTCCGTCACTGCCAACCAAGCCATCGAAGCTCACCATCAGGCCCGGCGGCAGGCTGGGGTTGAGATTGCACCGGACGCCAACCGTTCGCTTGAGGAGCAGCTTCTGGCGATCCAAGCCCAGCTCCAGCCGTCCTACCGCATGCTCCGCCGTCTTCAGCATGCTGGAGCGCAGGTGCTGGCCGCCCTCTGGCCCGGCGAGGTGATTCCCCGCACCCCCAGCCGGACTGCCGACTGGCTGGAGGTAGCAGTCGGCCGCCTCGAGGCCTGGAAGGCTTCAGCGGCTCGGTCCAGCGCTCGACGGGCGCTAGAGTTCGTCCGGGCTTAGTATCCTAGGCTGAACTTGGACCAGCTGCGCACCTGGCGGCAGGAGGCTGACGGGGAGCTGGAGGCGGTGCGGCTGGCTATCATTCAGCGTGCCTCGGCGATCGCTGACTTCACGGACACCAGCGCCTTTGCTCCTGAGGTAAACAAAGACGATGTCGCTCAGCCAGAGGAATGGTTCGGGCTGAACCCGACCGACGGTGAAGACCCGGCGGAGGATATCGACTCCAGCGACGAGGGCGGAGAGGAGGAGGAGGAAAATGGCGAAGACATTGTGCCGGATGGTGAAGCAGCCAGCCAGCTTCAGCCTGATCGTGCCTCCAGCAATGAGGCGCGAGCGAATGAACCGCGTGCCGCGGGTGACGATCAAGCCGAGACTCGCGAGCCGGCCACTCCTCCAGCCGACACCGTCGTCTCCACCGATCTGCCCGACGCCCCAGTTGCTCCCTTGGCCTGACTCGCCTTCTTTACTTTCCTGCTCGTTACTCCTTGAACAACTTTTTATTAAATTTTCGCAGTTCCTCCCACTCGGGGTGTATTCAAACTATGTCGAATGCCGGCCCTTCGCAGGCCTTTTGTGTAAATATAATTATGCATGTGCTTGGCTTCCATTCCTACTTGCTTTTTATCTTTTGGCTGTTTTCCTTTGCCGCCCTCCCTTGGTCGCCGCCTTCCCAGCCGGACAGCTGCTCTGCAGTCTGTGGCCGAGTAAGGATTTGGCCGTCTGGGAAGGCAAGTACTCGAGCTTTCTTAGATTGTAGCAGAGTAAGAAGGGAAGCCGGCCAGCCGGCTGCTTCGACAGCCGGTTGGCGGGGGGGGGGGGGAAGCCGGCTTGTGTTATGTAAGTTCGTTAGTCCTTAGCCATTTTTCATGTGGGCCTCCTTTTCCGCCTTTGGCTCTTGCCAGTCGGGCAGCCGATTCTTCGAACTGCGACTTTCACAAGAGAGGGCTTGGGTGCCGGCACATTACTTTTCTGACTGCAGGTGGAACTTGGTCATAACCCAAGGCGGCAAGTCCTCGGGCCGACTAGTCGAACTCGGTGCTGGACGAAAAAAGCGAATGTAGTGGCATAATCATGGGTATGATACCCATCATTCATAGATAAAAGAGGGTAGTCCCCGAGTACTCCTCGGGGGGCCCGTTGTCTTGTACTTTAATACAAAAGGTAGCGTGGTACATACTGCATTTTAAATATAAAATCTTCAGAGAAGATTGGCGTTCCATGGTCGCTCCGACTCCTTGCCGGAATCATCTCTCTTGCGTGCCTTCGGCTTCTGAGCGTCGATCAGGTAGTAGGAGTCGTTGCCTAGATCTCGGCTGATGACGAAGGGGCCTTCCCAAGGGGCCGAGAGCTTGTGCTGGCCGGCTGTTCGCTTGATCAGCCGGAGCACAAGATCGCCCTCTTGGAAGGATCTTGGCTTGGCCTTCCGGCTGTGGTAACAGTGTAGACCCTACTGGTAGATGGCGGACCGGCTGAGGGCTAATAGCCGGCCTTCTTCCAGCAAGTCAACACTGTCTTCTCATGCTTCCTTGGCCTCTGCCTCCGTGTACATGGTGACCCGAGGTGAGTCGAACTCGATGTCAATTGGGATGACAGCCTCGGCACCATATACAAGGAAGAAGGGGGTGAAGCCAGTTGACTTGTTCGGGGTAGTGCGCAGGCTCCAGAGGACGGCCGGCAGCTCATCGAGCCAGCAGCCGGCCAAACGCTCCAGCGGCACGACCAGTTGGGGCTTGATGCCGGAGAGGATGAGGCCGTTTGCCCGCTCGACTTGGCCGTTTGACTGCGGGTGGGCAACGGACGCTAAGTCCAGTCGGATGCCCTGTGTCGCGCAGAAACGAGCCAGTGCTCCCTTTGCAAAATTCATGCCATTGTCGGTGATGATGTTGTGTGGTACTCCATACCGGGTTGTAATATCTGCGATGAATGTCACAGCAGTCGGCCCATTCAGTTTCTTGATCGGCTTTGCTTCAATCCACTTGGTAAATTTGTTCACGGTGACAAGCAGATGTGTCATGCCGCCGCGCGCCGTCTTGAATGGGCCCACCATGTCCAGTCCCCAGACGGCAAAAGGCCATGTGAGGGGGATGGTTTTGAGTGCAGAAGTCGGCAGGTGCTGTTTGGAGCCAAAGATTTGGCACCCTTTGCAGTGTTTGACTAATTCCTTGACGTCCTCCAAAGCAGTCGGCCAGAAGAATCCATGACGGAAAGCTTTGGCGACGAGGGACCTTGACGCTGCATGGTGGCCGCATTCTCCCTGGTGGATGTCTTCGAGGATTGCTATGCCTTTCTCTGGCTCGACGCAGCACTGGAAGACTCCGGTAACGCTGCGCCTAACAAGCTCTCGGTTCATTATTGTGTATGCTCCAACTCGGTGTTGGACTTGTCTTGCCGAGATCTCGTCAGTCGGCAGTTTTTTGTTTATCAGGAAGTGGAGGATGGGCTGGGCCCATGATGGAGCTGTGACTTCTTCTATCGCCAAAACGGCTACTGCAACAATGGAGGGTGGGCTGGGCTATGAAGGGTTGGAGTCGGCCGCCGCCTGCGTTGTCGGTGCAGTCCCCGGGCCAGCTGCAGTAGTCCCCGGGCTGGGTTCGACTATGGGAGTCCTCGAGCCAGCTGTCGAAATCCCCGAGCCACCTACTTGGTTCCCGAAGTCGGATCCGACTGCGTCAGGGTCAGGCGGCACGAAGATGGAACTAGATTCCGGAGATGGCTTGACAGACGGCTTGAGGAGGCGTTGGAGGACGACGCCGGTTGGTATAGCTTGCCGGGTGGAGCCTATTTGTGCCAGGGCGTCTGCTTGCTCATTGTCGGCCCGTGGCACGTGGAGGAACTCGCACCCCTCAAAGTATTTGCTGATTTGCTGAACAAGGAAGCGGTAGCTTGCCATGTTTGCGTCCTTGGCATCCCAGTCGCCAGATGATTGCTGGACCACCAAGTTTGAGTCGCCATAGCACAGGATCCGGCGGATGCCAAGTTCCTTGGCCAGCTGGAGCCCGTGTATGAGTGCCTCGTACTCGGCTACGTTGTTGGAGGTGGCAAAATGGATTTGCAATGTGCATCTGAGTTTGTCTCCTTTGGGAGAGGTGCGGACGATGCCGGCTCCCAAGCCGGTGCACATCTTGGATCCATCAAAGTGCATCCGCCAATGAGTGGAGTCGGGGGCCGGTGGCAGGTACTGGGTCTCGGCCCAGTCGACGAGGAAGTTGGCCAATGCTTGGGACTTGATGGCGGTGCGGGGCTGGTAGTAGATTGTGTAAGGAGCCAGCACAATGACCCATTTTGCCACTCGGCCGGATGCATCCTGGCTGCCTATGATCTCGGCGAGCGGGGCAGTGCATACGATCATGACGGGATGCTCTTGAAAGTAGTGCTTGAGTTTCTGGGAGGCGAAGTACACACCATAGCACATCTTCGGATAGTGCGGGTAGTTCTGCTTCGAGGTGGACAAGACTTCGCTCAAATAATATACCGGCCTCTGGACTAGCTAAGCTCGGCCTTATTCTGGACGCCGAACCACGATAATTGTGCTGACCGCCCGGCTAGTGGCGGCAATGTAGAGGAACATGGGCTCTTTCTCAGTCGGTGCTGCCAAGACAGGCGGCATGGACATCATCTTCTTTAGCTCGTGGAAAGCTTGGTTCGCCTGGTCATTCCACTCGAAGTGAGTGGACTTATTCATGAGTCGGTAGAGGGGGAGAGCCTTCTCTCCGAGCTGGCTGATGAAGCGGTTCAAGGATGCCTGGCATCCGGTGAACTTTTGGACGTCTCGCAGCTTGGTAGGAATCTTCATTCTCTCTATGGCCTTTATCTTCACTGGGTTGCATTCGATGCCGTGTTCGGAGACTAGGAAGCCTAGGAGTTGGCTGGTTGGTACCCCGAACACGCATTTCTCAGGGTTGAGCTTGATCTGAAACCGGCGCAGATTTTCAAAGGTCTCTTTAAGGTCTTCCGGCAAGGTGCCGCGTTTCTCCGTCTTCACCACAACATCATCTACATAGACATGGGCATTTTTGCCGAGTTGCTTGGGGAGGCATTTCTGCATGCAACGCTGAAAAGTGGCACCGTCATTTCTTAAGCCGAATGTCATAGTCAGGTAATAGAAAGCTTCGAATGGGGTGACGAAGGCGGTCTTCAGGCGGTCGGCTGCGTCCAACTTTATCTGGTGGTAGCTCGAGTAAGCATCCAAGAAACTCAGCAGCTCGCATCCGGCTGTGGAGTCTATCACTTGATCAATCCTTGGGAGAGAAAAAGGATCTTTAGGGCAGGCTTTGTTGAGGCTGGTGTAGTCAATGCACATGCGCCACTGCTTGTTCTTCTTTAACACCAGGACCGGGTTGGCAAGCCATTCTGGAAAGAACACTTCCATAATGAAGCCGGCTGCCAGAAGTCGGGCTATCTCTTCTCTGACTACTCTTCTCTTCTCTTCTGACAGGCGGCGCAAGGGCTGCTTGACTGGCTTGGCGTCAGATCGGACGTGTAGCTTGTGCTCGCCGAAATCCGTCGGGACACCCGGCATGTCTTTGGGAGACCATGCAAAGATGTCCCGATTCTCACGGAGGAAATTGACGAGCTTGCTTTCCTATATGCTGTCAAGGCCGGTGCCCATGACAGCGTACCTCTCCGGGTGCTCCGGGTCCAGAGGTATCTTCTTTGTCTCTTTGGCCGGCTGGAAAGAACCTTGAGCATCACATTCCTTGGGGTCGGGGGACAGGGCCGGCTGCTTGCCAGTAGTCGGTGTCAAAACCGGCGGATCTCGGGTAGGGGGTCCCAAACTGTGCGTCTAGGCGGATGGTAACAGGAGACAAGGGACACGATGTTTTTAGCCAGGTCCGGGCCCTCTCGGTGGAGGTAAAACCCTACTCCTGCTTGATTAATATTGATGGTATGGGTATTACAAGAGTTGATCTACCACGAGATAAGAAAGGCTAAACCCTAGAAGCTAGCCTATGGTATGATTGTTGTTCGTCCTACGGACTAAAACTCTCCGGTTTATATAGACACTGGAGAGGGCTAGGGTTACACAGAGTCGGTTACAATGGGAGGAGATCTTCATATCATATCTTCAAGCTTGCCTTCCACGCCAAGGAAAGTCCTTATCCGGACACGGGACGGAGTCTTCAATCTTGTATCTTCATAGTCCGGGAGTCCGGCCAAAGGTCATAGTCCGGCCATCCGGACACCCCCTAATCCAGGACTCCCTCAGTAGCCCCTGAACCAGGCTTCAATGACGACGAGTCCGGCACGCAAGTTGTCTTCAGCATTGCAAGGCGGGCTCCTCCTCCGAATACTTCATAAAAGATGTTTGAACACAAGGATAGTGTCCGGCTCTGCAAAAATAAGTTCCACATGCCACCGTAGAGAGAATAATATTTACACAAATCTAATCTGTAGACGCATTCCGCGACGTGACATCATGCCACGGCCAAGCCTTTATTCATTTTACCGTTCCACCTCAGCGCATTTAGCGAGGCGGTTTCCTTGGCACGTCTTGTCGAAGCAGAGATCGTGTCCCCTTATTCCGGGATTCGCATCAATACGGGCGTGGATAACCCAACCGCGCCTTTTGGTATGACTCTCTAATTGAAAGCGAGTCCCAAACGGTTATAGGGAGGGCTCTTGGTATTCAACTCCTTTGTAAAGAGACCAAGGCTCGATTCCCTCTTCTTTCAATCCAATCGAATCCGCCCCTTGCCTCGAGTTCCAACACTCAAGGTTTCTAGTTTTAGGCGCTTCGGACCTCCGACGATGTCTGGCTCCAACCTTCAAGGCCGGTGGGTGCCTTCCTCCATTACGGAAGAAGACGTGCGAAAGCTGAGAGATGCCAGGTATCTAACCGGCGAAATCTCGCATAGGCTGCCTGCTCAAGGGCAAGCCATTCCTTCTCCTCAGCCCGGTGAGAGTGTGGTGTTCACATCTCACTTCCTTTGGGGGTTAGGTTTCCCGATTGATCCCTTTGTGAGGGGGCTGATGTTCTATTACGGGCTGGAATTTCACAACCTAGCTCCGGAGTCCATCCTCCAAATTCCATCATTTATGGTAGCGTGCGAAGCCTTCCTTCATATCACCCCTCACTTCGGATTGTGGCTTAAAACCTTCAAAGTAGAGCCGAAGATGATCGAGGGGCAGCACGCCGAGTGCGGAGGAGCTATCATAAGCAAGATAGCCGGCGCCCCATGGCTCGAGGGCACTTTCCAAGAAGAGTTCGGCTTATGGCAACAGGACTGGTTTTATATCACAGCCCACAGGGTCAATGAAGGGCTTATCTGGGTGTCGTCCCAAGACGTGCCCCTACTGCAGGACCGCATTCGAGATCTCCTAGAAAATGATATTAACCTGACCGTAGTGGTGCAAGTTATGCTGATTCGCCGCACACTGCCCTGCAAACTTCGCCCTCTCCGCCTGTGGGATTTTAATCCGGAGGGACCGCGAGTCCTCCAACATTTTATGGGCGCAACGCCCATGGAGATGTACAAATTGTTCTTCGGACCATAAGCAAGGTGTCCGGACCTATCCGAGGATGCAGGTCTGAGCTGCAATTGCCAGGATGTTAAGGTAAGTAGCCCTATATTTGGACACACCATCCGTATTTTCATCATAAAGTGGCCCTTTAACAGAGCCATCCTTTGAACAGGAGTGGATAGCGAAGGCAAAGCTTATCAGGTGTCCAGCCCCCCTGCCCGAGACCGCGCCGGATCCCGTGTTAACCAGGATGCTACAGAATATGCTTTCGGCAGAGGGCGAAGAGGGGAACCAAGGAGCTACCATCTCCATGAAGGAGACTGTCAAGAAGGGAGGAATCGATAATTTCCCCAACCTGGGAAAGAAAAGGAGTGCCTCTGAAGACCCAGAGGAGATGACCTCGAAACGAGGGAAGAAATCTTTGTTAGAGGATTCGGCGCCGGAGACTGTCGCTGCCGCATTGCGCCCTCAAAGGGATCAGCTTTCCTCTGAGACGTAAGTAAAGAGAGGGGCTCAAAAATTAGTGGCATTCCTGTTTTATTTCTGAGGAAGATAACCGAAATATTACCTTGCAGTTCGGATCTCAACCCTTCTCAGCAGAGCTTGTCTTCAGGGGATCTCCGTCAGGAGATGATAGAGAGCGAAATGCCTCCCCTAGCTGCACCGACTTACGAGGCAGGCGACCCCGAGGTTTCGTCCCGGTGGGTTTCTCCAAGTCCGAATCCTGAAAAAGGTCGTCGGGCTAGTCCGGTGCCCTCTGGTGTGCGGTCGGAGAGGCTGAGGGATCTGCTCGGGCGTGCATCCGTCTCAGAAGAACACCATATGTTGATGAACACGGTGATAGGAAGGGTTGCATCCGTGGAAAGCGGATTGTACGAGGCCGCCAGGAGTTTACTGACAGGCTTTGAGGTACGTGAAAAGGTGTACCTATTGGCAGAGCCGCATAGAATGCGCCCTGTATAAATAGTAGCCCCTGAGACTCTGTGTGTCGTCAAGAGTGATGGCGCATAGAGGATCAAAACGCCAGGTATAAAATGTTACCTTTTTATGAAGGTGGCGAGGCGTTCGGTGGCTAGCCGGACTGATGAATCTTCGAGTTAAAGCGGCAACTGGACTTGGCAAATGCCGACATCATGCTTGTAAATAAGCGGCTAGACACACAAGGTATGCTCCCCAGATATCTGATAAGAGGAGTTCGGTGCTCGTTTCTTACAATGTATATGCTTATTGCAGATAGTGCTGCTTCCGTGGAGAACCTTCGGGCGGAACTTGCCCGAGCCAAGGAGCAAGCAGGAAAAAGTGATGCGGCTGCCGTTAAGGCGGCTGAAGAGCTGAAAGCCGAACAGGCTGGTCACTGCCAGAGTAAGAAGGCGATAGCCGAGATGGCTGTAAAATTGAAGGATCCTGCCGACCGCTGTAAATTTCTCGAACAAGAAAAAGGGGCAGCTCAGAAGGACCTTGAGAATATCATTGCCGAGGCCAAGGATGCTCGCTCTACGATGAGAGCTATGAAGGAGGAGCTGCGTCAGGCCGAAAATATCACGGCTGGAAAGCCCTATATGCTGCGGATGAAGTTCGAGGATCCTAGGTATGCTCCGTTAGACCGGAAGTGGAGTGCGGAAAACACTTATCTGGACGTGGCAGCGAGTGCGGCAGACGCAATCGAACACTTCCAAGGTCGAGGCGACCATAATTTGGAGGAACTGTTTTGGTCGCAATTCCACAAGCCAGAGCGCCCACTTTCGGTACCCGACTGTTTGGCCGCCTTTGCGGAGCTGAACAGGTTATCCGAACTCGCCATGAAGTATGTCGCGAGTCGTTTGTGGCCGGGGGAGCCAGAGCCGAAAAGTTATTTTGGATTGGTGCAGCAGTTCCTTGGTTCTGTGCCGCATGTCGATGCAATGAAGAGGTTGGCGTGTATAGAGGGTGCACAAATGGCTCTTGCCCGTGTCAAGACATACTGGGCGGATATGCAGGCCAGTGTTGTCGCATCCCAGGATCCGGACGAAGGCCGGGTGTCTGCCAAGCACTAGATTGAGGAAGTTCTTCCGGGCGCTCGTTTAATAGAAGCGCAGTGCTCGAAGGATGTTTTGTTTGAATAGCAGGTGCTATTGTAAAAGAAATATTTTGATAGAATATAAAAGCTTTTTATACTTGTGCTTGCAAGAATTATAGCACCTCCTGTGCGGCCGTTAATGTATATGTGTAGATAACCTGAAAGATGGCAGTCGTTGGCTTCAGCCCCCACGCATATAATGCGGGGTGTTCGCGAAAAATGCGCCTTTTCACACTTAATCCAACGTCTTGGTCCTACAAAGGAGGTGATAGCGCGGCCAACGAGGCAACCGGACTATAAATCTTTATCACTTTCACTTAGCCATAGGAGTTTGACATTGGGGCTACTCAATAGCCCCTGGAGGCACCGCGCTCTCCCGAATCCGGGGTGCGTGTGTGCCTAACCGGGAAGCGGTCCTTCGTTAATGCGGAGGAATCCTAGAGATTCCGAAAGTCATCGAGTGGTTGAAAAGTCTCTCGCTATATCATGACAGTCAGTTTTCGGCTTTCTCTACTGAGGTGCTCGCCTGGCCGAACCGGGGCACAATTGCAGTAGTTCTCCTGGTGCCACGTTAGCCGATATAACGGAACGTAAGGCAGCAAACACAGGAGCCGGACAAACCCAACATTTGACCAAAGACATGATTCGGAGCTGGTGCCGCGTTTTGGCATTCGGTCTTTATGAAGACGGGCCAAAACAGAGCCCTTGATAAAAAAAATCCCCTGGTGTCCAGGTATGCGCAAACTTCTGGTGTGGCCATATGCCAAAACGCCAACTCCTCCTCGGTTATGGTGAAAATCGGGGGATGTTTTCAACAAGAGACAGTAAAAAAGGTTTACGCAGGGTCTTAGTCTGAAAAGAATCCTTGGAACGGGTCCCTACTGCACGTCTGCGCCTGTGTCTCCGTTGTGCCGTATCCTGGACGGGCCTAGCATGGTGTTCGTCTGCGAAAAAGAGGAACTTTAGTAAATAAGCGTGCGAGAAATCTATATTAGAATAAACCAAATATAGTTGGAGCAAGAAGGGAGCTGCATTGTCTCCTGGCGTAAACACGCGGAGCCCCTGTACAGGGTTATGCGGCTATTAAGTCCATGTGTGTGGACGCCGGACTCGTCTAGCCGTGTCCGGAACAGTAGGGCTAGATTAGTGTGCGGCTGTCCAGGCGGCCGCACCCTTACCCGTACTTGGGGGTCAATTGTCATTCCCCTTTGATGAGATGATGCCTCGTGGGCCGGGCATTTTAAGTGTAAGGGATGCATAATGCGTGTAGGACCTTGAAGTATGTCTAGAGGGAGGGTGATTAGACTACTTGACCAATAAAAACTTAACCTTTTCCCAATTTTAGAGTTTGGCAGATTTTAGCTATTCTAGGACAAGTCAAGCAATCATCACACAATACAAGCAAGCATGCAAAGAGTGTATAGGTAGCAGAAATTAAAGCATGCAACTTGCAAGAAAGTAAAGCGAAGGGTTTGGTGGATTCAAACGCAATTGGAGACACGGATGTTTTTAGCGTGGTTCCGATAGGTGGTGCTATCGTACATCCACATTGATGGAGACTTCAACCCACGAAGGGTAACGGCTGCGCGAGTCCACGGAGGGCTCCACTCATGAAGGGTCCACTAAGTAGCAACCTGGTCTATCCCACCATGGCCGTCGCCCACGAAGGACTTCCCTCACTAGCGGTAGATCTTCACGAAGTAGGCGATCTCCTTGCCCTTACAAACTCCTTGGTTCAACTCCACAATCTTGTCGGAGGCTCCCAAGTGACACCTAGCCAATCTAGGAGACACCACTCTCCAAGAAGTAACAAATGGTGCGTTGATGATGAACTCCTTGCTCTTGTGCTTCAAATGATAGTCTCCCCAACACTCAACTCTCTCTCATAGGATTTGGATCTGGTGGAAAGAGGGTTTAAGTGGAAAGCAACTTGGGGAAGGCTAGAGATCAAGATTCATATGGTAGGAATGGAATATCTTGGCCTCAACACATGAATAGGTCGTTCTCTCTCAGAAATGGTAAGTTGGAAGTGTAGGTTTAGTCTGATGGCTCTCTCCATGAATGAAGAGGAGGTGGAGGGGTATATATAGCCTCCACACAAAATCTAACCGTTACACACAATTTACCAAACTCGGTGGGACGGAATAGTTAAACTCGGTCGGACCGATTTAGTAAACCTAGTGACTATTAGTGATTTTCGGTGGGACCGACATGCATCTCGGTGAGACCGATTCGGTTAGGGTTAGGGCATAACGTAATCTCGGTAAGACCGATTACACAAACTCGGTAAGACCGATTTTGGTAATAAGCTTTCCAGAGAGTTGGTCAGGTAAACTCGGTGGGACCGATATGCTCTTTTCGGTGAGACCGAAATGTTACAAAAAGGAAACAGAGAGTTTACATTGCAATCTCGGTGGGACCGATCGCTCACTTCGGTTAGACCGAAAGGTTACGAAGGGAAACAGAGAGATTACAATCCCATCTCGGTGAGACCGAGATCCCTATCATTAAGACCGATTTGCTTAGGGTTTGTGGCAGTGGCTATGACTTTTGGAATCGGTGGCGCCGGATTGAAAGAATCGGTGCGACCGATTTTGGCTTTAGGTTTAGGTCATTTGTGGATGTGAGAAAGTAGTTGAGGGTTTTGGAGCATATCACTAAGCACATGAAGCAAGAGGCTCATTAAGCAACACCTCATCCCTTCTTGATAGTATTGGCTTTTCATATAGACTCAATGTAATCTTGGATCACTAAAATGTAAAATGAAGAGTCTTGAGCTTTTGAGCTTGAGCCAATCCTTTGTCCTTAGTATTTTGAGGGATCCACTTTCATCATCCATGCCATGCCATTCATTGAGCTTTCCTGAAATAATAGTCTTGGAATAGCATTAGCTATATGAGCTATATGTTGTTATGAATTACCAAAACCACCTAGGGATAGTTGCACTTTCAATCTCCCCTTTTTTGGTAATTGATGACAACATATAGATCAAAGCTTCGACAAATGATAATAACATCTAAATAACATCGTCGCTTTGAGAAGTATGTGATAAGCAAGAGCTCCCCCTAAATTTGTGCATAATTTTAGATTTGCTTTGGACTGCGAATGCACAATGAATTAGGCTCATGGGTTACTCTCCCATGTCAGATACATCTTGGTGGAGCGCTCAAAATAATAAACAATGAATACATGCACTCATCACCAAGCATAGTGAGTGATCACATATGATAGATAAGATAATATCAAGCATGCATAAGTGTAGCTTATGATCAAACACATGATCATCAATGTATCACAAGCATAGTATCTCAACCAAAAGCAAACAAGATAAACACACCAAAAGCAAGAGAAAACAAAAGCGACACTCTCTCTCGAAGCCTATGATCTATACATTTTTCTCCCCCTTTGGCAACAAGTTACCAAAAAGTTCATAGAAAACGCATAGTGCTAGATCGACTCTCAGGCTTGATCTTCTGGTGGTGGTGTCCTGATGACTCCAAGGACGAAGGCTTCAGTTGATGTAGAGGGTGCTGGAGTTGATGCTGAAGCTGGTTGCACTAGAGCTGAAGGTGCAGTAGCTGGTGCTGAAGTTGTTGCTCTAGTGTCTGTCACTGGCACTACAACTGACCTCTGGGCTCTGGGCACTCTGGCAAACACATTGGTGGTTGTCTTGCCCTTCCTCTCCTGCATGTCATCCTACAGCTGCTCCACAACTGACTGAATCTCAGTTACCTTGACATCTAGATCATAGAATTATTGTTCCATGATTCTTTCCAGTCTCTCCTGGTTTTGAGTTAGGGTGGCCAACCCCTTCTCAATCCTCACAGATGATGCTATCAAGTAACCAAGCTGCTCCTGTTTGGTTTTCAAGAAATATTCAGATGCCTCCTCTTGAGTTGGCATCTTGGCAGCCTTCTCCTTCCTTGCCTTTTCTTTCTTCTCCTGAGCTTGAACTGATGATGGGTCATCTTCATTCATGACAACCTCATTGTCCTCAAAGTCTGGATAAAGTGGAAAGTGTTCCTTATCCAACTAATATTTGCCAGTTCCCATCTTTGAGTTGATCAATTCCTGAATCTGAGGTGCATATCCACAGCTCCTCTTCTGATCTGCTGCAGTCCTCTTGATAGTTTCAACTGTAAGGCTGATGACTTTGAATTTTTGTGGCACATCAAATAAATGTATCATGTTGATGGCATGCCCTCTGATCATGTTATGGTCACCTGACTTGGGCAACAGAGTGTGCCTCAAAATCCAATTGATAGTAGCCAGCCTTGACAGCAGAAAGTGGACTGATCCAAAAGAGAAATTCTCTAGGGCTTTGTCTGGGATCTCCTTGTACATGTGAGCCATGGAATTGTGTCCCATCTTCTTCTTTGCATAAATGTCCAGATCATCATCATTTTCCTTTGGGGCATTGATCAGACTTGCCCATTCTTCAACAGTGGATTGGTACCTTGTACCTTCAGACATCCAAATAATTCTCCCATCTGGGTAAAAATGTGTTGTGGAGTAGAATTGCATGATAAGTTCATCATTCCAATATGTGAGCTTTTGGCCAACAAAATCTGCAACTCCAGATCCAACAAAGCTGTCTTGCACTCCAGGATAGTGTTGTTCATTCTCCTTGATGTATTTCCAGTCAACCCACCTCATGTCACAAACTATGGGCTTCTTGTCCAATAAGATTGTCTCATAGAAGTCCTGCTGTTCTTTTGTATGGAACCTGTAATCAACAGCAGTTCTTCTCCTTGTGGCATATGGATCTGCCATTCTCCATAGTCTCAGCCTGAATCCTTCCTGATTTTCATGTCCTCAGCCATAGGATGGGCATCATTGTGGTCTGGTATCTTGGGCTTGAGTTTCCTTAGAACATGTCCTTCTTCATCTTCCTCCTCAGCATCATTGGGCACTGGGGCCTTGTTCTTCTCAGCAGCTGGAATACTCCCGGTATTCCTTTTTGGTGCAGACCTGGCCTTGGGGGTAGCTTTGGGTGCTTCCTTGGGCTTGGATGTTGCAGCCCCTGATCTGATTGCATCACCCATAAGCTTAGGTGCCTTTGGTGCTGGTGCAGCAAGCTCTTCCTCTTCCATCATGGAAGGTTGCCCAACAACTCTGGCCATGGTCTTCTTGACCCTTTCCTTCCTCTTCTTGCTTTCTTTAGCTGGCTCTTTGGGATCAGGATTTTTAGGCAGTTGAGTTGATGCTCTGGCCTTGGGCATAGGTTGCCTTCTTGCAGGCCTTTTAATCTTCATGCCTGGCTTTATATCCTTTGTTGAGCCATATTCCTTCTTGAGCACCACTTTCTTGGAGGTAGCATCATCTTCCTCAGCCTTGTAGTCTTCATCCTCTGAATATGAAGTTCTTTTCCTCCTTTGCCTAGTTGCAGCCTTAGGCAAATTGCTTGGAGTACTTCTGCTCCCATCATCTGAAGTACTGGAGGGACTAGTGCCCTCACTCAAGTCCAACTGCTCTTCTGACCTATTCTGGCTGTCACTTTGATCAGACATACTGCAAAAGCTGACTGCTGACCCTGTGAAGAGTTATAGATGAGATAGAAAAGATGAGCATCACAAAATGCAGAGGTTTTTGCAAAAGAATGACTCAAAAGTTCAGTTTTAGTTTTCCACAGAAAGCATTTTGGATCCATCGATTTTCAAACTCGGTGATACCAAAGCAGTTTTGGAACCTAAACTGATGATCTCGGTTGGACCGAGTTTCAGTTCGGTGGTACCGAGACTGCTAGGGTTTCACTGAATCCTCAAATCGGTTGCACCGATTAGTAATTCTCGGTCAGACCGAGAGTCACTAGTGCAATGGCATAAGCCAACTCGGTGGGTCCAAGATGGTTTCGGCGGAAACCTAAACCTAAAAATTCGAATCACATCTAATCTATGAACTACTTTGGCTCGATAGAAGAGTTTCAATCGTGGCAAGATTCAATATGAAAGCAATGTGCTAGGAATCACACGTGGATAGCACAAAGATCAAGTCCATGCCCTAACTTGGCGGTGGACTTGCTACGGCAGCAACGGCGGGGACGAAATCCATTGACGGCAGCAAAGACCAGCAACAGGAGGCTGCTGGCGATGAGGAGACGATACGGAGACCACGATGGCAGAGCGAGCTGTTGCGCGGGTGAAGGGTTTCGGAGAAATTTCCAAAATTTTGCCCATGGCTATATATAGCCCGACCCTGTCGGTGTGACCGAGTGGAACAACTCGGTGGCACCGAGATGCATAACTGTGTTCAGTTACAGCAAATCGGTGAGACCGAAAAGTTCAAATCGGTTGCATCAAGATTGAAAACTCAGATCAACTTGATGATCTCGGTAGGACCGAAATGGAAGGATCGGTCAGACCGAGAATCACTAAGAGGTTTTGGAAGTTCGAGTGCTCCTCACGCAGAGTGGTTCGAATCTGACTTAATCAAATTTTGTGATGTAGCATGAATAGAGTTTGAGACGAGAAAAGCATAGATAGCTAAAGAAGGTTCTTAGGCATTCTTGTCCATCCACTTGGCACAAAGAAATGAATCAAACAATCAAAACAACAAGTGGGTGTCCTTGAATGAGTAAAATATGCACCAACATGCTCACACAATAAGATGGCAATTGAAATATGTGGCAAAGCATGCACAACCAATTCTAGCATCTATCAAACAATTGGCGATGACTAGGTCATCTATATATGAGTATATTGACTTAGGAGTGAAATGAGAACATTTGATCATAGGTCATACTCATCGTTTAAGCTCAAGTGGGGTTACCACTTTTACATAATGCATTAATGTGTTCACACCATTAGAGTTGCTTTGACTCAGTTCTTTGAGTTAAGCTGCCCCTAGATGTGAGATCCCCCCTTAGAAGGATGAACTAACCTTGGATTTTATCGATGATGACTTCATGTAGGTGTTGAAGATGTAGATGCTCAGTATTGATGTAGATCATTTGGAGCAATCCTTCGGAGTGAGTTGCACTTTCAACTTACCTACATGGGTTAGTCCCACAAGGAACAAACAAGTATATCCATAGACATAGAGTGATGCACACACAATGATGTCTATGAAAACATTAGGTTACCTTGTTCCTTGCCTTACCAACATGAGTGTTTGTGACTCCTTGAAGTGGCAAGATGTGAAGGTTGATTGCACTTGTTCTTGCCTAAATGATATGAGTGAAGAATGTTGGCGAAGTCACCCTCAAGAACTTTCTAGTTCTCCTTCTTCGGGATCCACATCATCTTGATGGGAATCCTTGGAGTTGTAGTTGTACTTGATGAAGTAGAACTTGACGTAGTCTTGCGGACCCACTTGAACGAGGCTTTAGGTGCTTATTCAAATGCATCAATCTCTTCTTGAAGCTTGTCCTTGCCTTTATTCTTGTGGTCTTGTGGTGGAAGATCATCTTGAGCTTGTGTCCCCTTGAAGGAAGTAGGATCATACTTCTCTTGTTGTGGAACAAACTTTGTCTTGGGGTATTGATCTTCTTCCCACTCAACTCCATTGGCGTTGAACTTCCGTTCAAAACCAACACCTTGATTCTTCCGGTGCCTTCCTTGCTTGCGTACAATTTCCTCGAATTGCTTACTCCCGGCAAGGCTCTTGTAAACACCTTTCTCTATAGTTCCGTTCAATAAACTATTTTCTTGCTCAAGTGTAACTTGGCTAAGAGAATCACTAGTGGAATCAAGAGAACTACTAGAAGCAACAATATTGGATTCAACATTATTATTGTTACTACTAGAGGAAGTATCTTTCTTGTACTTGTTACTAGACTTGACTTGAGGCATGTAAGTAGATAAGAGTAAACGCTTGACGATGTAATAAGGACTTTTCTTGCGAAGATCATCATTGATTGCCTTTAAGAACTCATGCTCTTGCTCAAGATTGAGCTTTTCAAAGCGTAACTTCTCATGAGCCCTTAAAAGTTCTCGATGATCTTCGAAGATAGTTTCATGAGCCAACTTAAGAGTGTTTAGTTCTTTAGTTAGAAGCTCAATTTTCTCCTTATCATTGTCATTCGTTTGATTAGCATGATTAATTGATGTTTCATCATAGTATTCATCACTAGAGTTGTCAACAAGTAAATCATCATCCACAAGCAAGTTATCTTCATCACTATTAAAATCAACATACTCGGGATTTGTTACCTTTGGACCTTTGGCCATGAAGCATCTTCCAATTCCTTCATTTGGTGAATCAAATAGGTCGTAGGAGTTGGTTGACACAAGTGCTAGACTGGCAACACCTTCATCTTGAGTATATTCAGAGTCGGGGTGATAGCTTCTCTCGGAGTCGGAGCCGGAAACCCATTCACCAACATGATCTTGATGTCTTCGTTTTGTGTACCTCCTTGATGACTTGTCCTTCCTTTCCGAATCCTTGCTTCTCTGTGAGGGTCTTCGTTCATAGCGATCATCTCTACTCCTCCTCTCTCTTGGTGGTGATTCTTCTCTTTTGCTCCTTCTTCTTGGAGAATCTTCTCTTCTTTTGTAGGGTGTCGTACACTCATTGGAGTAGTGTCCAGGCCTCCCACAATTGTAGCACTTGCGCTCTCGACTAGAAGATCTATTGTCATTGTAAGACCTTGACTTGGAGCTTCTTTTTTTGCTTCTACTCTTGTAGAATTTGTTGAAGTTCTTCACCATTAAGCTCAATTCTTCATTGAAGGTTTGTTTCTCACTTGATGATGTGGGGGCTTCACTTGAGGCTTTGTAAGCACCACTTGACTTGTTGTGAAGTTCCTCCTTATCCTTGAGTGACATCTCATGAGCAACAATCCTTCCAATGACTTCCGTTGGCTTGAGATCTTTATAGTTTGGCATCATTTGGATCAATGTGCACACGGTATCATACTTTCCATCCAATGCTCTTAGGATTTTCTTGATGATGAATTTGTCGGTCATCTCTTCACTCCCTAAGCCGGCAATCTCATTTGTGATAAGAGCAAGCCTAGAGTACATTTCAGCGACACCTTCACCATCCTTCATTTTGAACTTTTCAAGCTGACTTTGGAGCACATCCAACTTGGATTCCTTGACGGACTTGGTACCTTCGTGCATATCAATCAAAGTATCCCAAATTTCCTTTGCATTCTCAAGACGGCTGATTTTGTTAAATTCTTCGGGGCACAATCCGTTGAAGATGATGTCACATGCGTGTGCGTTGTATTGCAGCATCTTCAATTCTTCCGCATTAGCTTCACGGTTCGGTTCTCTCCCATCGAAGAATTCACCTTGCAAGCCAATACAAATAATTGACCAAACGGCGGGGTTATGTCCAAGAATATGCATTTTCATCTTATGCTTCCAACTAGCAAAATTAGTACCATCAAAGTAAGGACCTCTATGGTGATAATTTCCCTCGCTAGACACCATACTCTCCTAGGTTGTGAAACCAAGGCTATGACCACCAAAAGCTCTGGAAATCAAAGCAAATGGAGACCAAGGCTCTGATACCACTTGTAGGACCTTGAAGTATGTCTAGAGGGGGGGTGATTAGACTACTTGACCAATAAAAACTTAACATTTTCCCAATTTTAGAGTTTGGCAGATTTTAGCTATTCTAGGACAAGTCAAGCAATCATCACACAATACAAGCAAGCAAGCAAAGAGTGTATAGGCAGCGGAAATTAAAGCATGCAACTTGCAAGAAAGTAAAGGGAAGGGTTAGGAGGATTCAAAAGCAATTGGAGACACGGATGTTTTTGGCGTGGTTTATGATAGGTGGTGCTATCGTACATCCACGTTGATGGAGACTTCAACCCACGAAGGGTAACGGCTGCGCGAGTCCACGGAGGGCTCCACCCACGAAGGGTCCACGAAGTAGCAACCTGGTCTATCCCACCATGGGCGTCGCCCACGAAGGACTTGCCTCACTAGCGGTAGATCTTCACGAAGTAGGCGATCTCCTTGCCCTTACAAACTCCTTGGTTCAACTCCACAATCTTGTCAGAGGCTCCCAAGTGACACCTAGCCAATCTAGGAGACACCACTCTCCAAGAAGTAACAAATGGTGCGTTGATGATGAACTCCTTGCTCTTGTGCTTCAAATGATAGTCTCCCCAACACTCAACTCTCTCTCACAGGATTTGGCTCTGGTGGAAAGAGGGTCTAAGTGGAAAGCAACTTGGGGAAGGCTAGAGATCAAGATTCATATGGTAGGAATGGAATATCTTGGCCTCAACACATGAGTAGGTGGTTCTCTCTCAGAAATGGTAAGTTGGAAGTGTAGGTTTAGTCTGATGGCTCTCTCCACGAATGAAGAGGAGGTGGAGGGGTATATATAGCCTCCACACAAAATCTAACCGTTACACACAATTTACCAAACTCGGTGGGACCGAATAGTTAAACTCGGTCGGACCGATTTAGTAAACCTAGTGACTGTTAGTGATTTTCGGTGGGACCGACATGCATCTCGGTGAGACCGATTCGGTTAGGGTTAGGGCATAACGTAATCTCGGTAAGACCGATTACACAAACTCGGTAAGACCGATTTTGGTAATAAGCTTTCCAGATAGTTGGTCAGGTAAACTCGGTGGGACCGATTTGCTCTTTTCGGTGAGACCGAAATGTTACAAAAAGGAAACAGAGAGTTTACATTGCAATCTTGGTGGGACCGATCGCTCACTTTGGTTAGACCGAAATGTTACGAAGGGAAACAGAGAGATTATAATTCCATCTCGGTGAGACCGAGATCCCTATCGGTAAGACCGATTTGCTTAGGGTTTGTGGCAGTGGCTATGACTTTTGGAATCGGTGGCGCCGGATTGAAAGAATCGGTGCGACCGATTTTGGCTTTAGGTTTAGGTCATTTGTGGATGTGGGAAAGTAGTTGAGGGTTTTAGAGCATATCACTAAGCACATGAAGCAAGAGGCTCATTAAGAAACACCTCATCCCTTCTTGATAGTATTGGATTTTCCTATAGACTCAATGTGATCTTGGATCACTAAAATGTAAAATGAAGAGTCTTGAGCTTTTGAGCTTGAGCCAATCCTTTGTCCTTAGTATTTTGAGGGATCCACTTTCATCATCCATGCCATGCCATTCATTGAGCTTTCCTGAAATAATAGTCTTGGAATAGCATTAGCTCAATGAGCTATATGTTGTTATGAATTACCAAAACCACCTAGGGATAGTTGCACTTTCAATGCGGTATTGCGTTAAAGCGGGCGAAAGCTTCACGTCCCAGTAGCGCTTGATAGCGACTTACAAATGGGGTGAGGTGGAAGGTTAGCTTTTCACGTCGGAAGTTGTCGGGTGAGCCGAACTTGACTTCTAACGAAAGGGAACCCATACTCTGGCTATCTGGACCCGGCGTGGCTCCTCGAAAGGAAGTTTTGCCATGGTGGATTAGCGCTGGTTTTACCCCTAGTTTGTGGATTTTGTCCTGATATAACAGGTTTAAGTCACTGCCGCCGTCCATGAGGACTCATGTAAATTGTAGTCCGTCAATAACCAGATTCAAAACCAAGGCAGTCCAGCCTGCGTTCCGGGCTCCTCTGGTGTAATCCCGATGATCATAGGTGATTGGTTGTAACATCCAGTGGCGGTGCTCCTCTGGGGCTGGCCGTATGGCACGTGTCTTCATAAGCGCCGTTCTGTTTTGCCCTTTTGTCATATGAAGTGAATTTACTGTTTTGACTTCTTGTGGGAACTTCTTTTGTTCTCCGGTGTTCTGCTTGTGGGGTGCGTCGTCATCCTCGCTTGCTGTGTCGAGCCCCTTGTGTTCGGCATTAAGTTTGCCGGACTGCTTGAAAACCCAACAATCTCTGTGGGTATGGTTTACCGGTCTCCCAGGGGTGCTGTGGATTTGACATATTTTGTCCAGGATTTTGTTGAGGTTAGACAGCTCGTCCCTGTCATCTTTGGGAGGCGGCTTTTTCTGATTTTGCCGAGAGATTTTGAATCCGGCGTTGACTGCCGTGCTCATTGGGCTGTTATCCTTGATTCGGCGCTGCTCTTTGTTACGGCGCGGTTTCCCATTTCCATCTCTGGGTTTGGATGTACTCGGGTCGCTGGTGCTGCTTCTTGCCAACCAGCTATCCTCTCCTGCGCAAAAGCGGGTCATGAGGCTTGTTAATGCAGCCATTGTTCTTGGCTTTTCTTGGCCGAGGTGTCTGGCGAGCCATTCGTCTCGGACGCTATGCTTAAAAGCTGCTAGGGCCTCAGCGTCCGGACAGTCGACTATCTGATTCTTTTTAGTGAGGAATCTGTTCCAGAGTTTCCGGGCTGACTCTCCGGGTTGCTGAGTTATATGACTCAGATCATCTACGTCCGGAGGTCGGACATAGGTCCCTTGAAAATTTGCCCGGAAAGCCTCCTCAAGTGCGTCCCAACCTCCCATGGTGTTTTCGGGAAGGCTTTTAAGCCAGTGCTGGGCTGGCCCTTTGAGCTTAAGGGGCAAGTATTTGATGGCATGGAGGTCATCTCCTCTGGCCATGTGTATGTGGAGGATATAATCCTCGATCCAGACTCCGGGGTCTGTTGTTCCGTCGTATGCTTCTATGTTCACGGGCTTGAATCCCACTGGAAATTCATGATCCAGCACCTCATCAGTAAAACATAGGGGATGTGCGGCGCCCCTATATGTGGGTGTGTCGTGATGTTCGGATATTTTCTGCATTGCATTGCTCGCTTGAGCTTGCTTTCTTGGCCCATAGATGGATCTGGTTGGGCCGGTTGTTTGATGCGAATCCTTAGGCGGATCGCGCGCCGTATTGTGTGTGGCGCCCTTTGTCGCTTTAGATCTATCGTTGGGTCGTCTATCCGACCTGGTGGCTTCCTTGTTTTTTGACTGTGGGGGCTTTATGGCCTCTTCATCAAATTCCGGTAGTAGTTTCCGCTTCGGATAGCACTTTGTGTGATGACTATTGCGGTACTTGTGTGCGGTATTGAGTACTTTGCCCCATCTGATTCTGAGTGCATATGCTGCTGTTTTGAGCTTCCGCTTCTGCTTTTTTAGGCTAAGTGCGGTGGCGATGAGCCTTTGGTGGAGGTTCTGACGCCCTAGCAATTTATCCGACGTGAGATCGTCTGGACTATTGTCTTTTCCGGGGATGGGCTGTTCGGATTGTCCGCCCTGTTTGGACAGTTGCTCGATGGTGTGTTC
Source organism: Triticum dicoccoides (assembly GCF_002162155.2). Taxonomy (NCBI): domain Eukaryota; kingdom Viridiplantae; phylum Streptophyta; class Magnoliopsida; order Poales; family Poaceae; genus Triticum; species Triticum dicoccoides. Next base: position 574,852,898 of record NC_041389.1, on the reverse strand, counting down.
GTCTTCCGTTGATTCGCCCTGCTCTATGGCTGGGTCTTTGTCGAGGTGGGGCTTTGCGTGGCGCTGAAGTCGCTGCTTTGATTGTTTTTCGAGGGAACGATCCCTGTTTGCGCCCTTTCGATCCTCGTTGTTATCCCTTTTGGGTGTGTCCACCATGTATACATCGTGTAATGAGGTGGCTTTCCAGTGCCCTATAGGTGCTGGTTCTTGGTCGTCTCCTTCATCGGCGTCCATACCATCGATGTCTTCAGAGTCGAAGTTGAGCATGTCGGTTGTATCGTCGACAGTGGCGACAAAGTGGGTGGGTTTTGAATTTCTTCGTCATCCGTATCCCAACCCTGCTGACCATAGTCCGGCCAGGGCTCTTCTGACAAAGAGAGAGACTTTAGGGAGTTCAGGATATCGCCAAAGGGCGAGTGCTGAAAGACGTCCGCGGCAGTGAACTTCATGATCGGAGCCCAATCGGCTTCGATCGGAAGGGGTGCGGAAGATTCGGAGTCTGGAACGGAGTCCGGCACCTTGGAGTCACGGGCCTTGCAAAGGACTAGGCTGGTATTCGGCTCTATCGCCGTAAAGATTGCAGCTCCTGGGGCGGCATCCAACCGTCCGTCCCTGGTTAGCGCAGTCGGCTCCGAGCTAATGGTCGGAGCGGGCTCGTGAGCGGCACTCTGGGCGCTGTCCGGCGGTAGAGCTAGATCATGCCCATCGAAACAGTGCGGCGCGCTCGGCTGTGGCTTGAATCCGTCGAAGATCAAGTCCCCGCGAATGTCGGCTGTGTAGTTTAAGCTTCCAAACCTGACCTGATGGCCAGGGGCGTAGCTTTGGATCTGCTCTAGATGGCCAAATGAGTCGGCCTGCAGTGCAAAGCCGCCGAATATGAAGATCTGTCCGGGGAGAAAAGTCTCGCCCTGGACCGCGTCGTGGTTGATGATCGAAGAAGCCATCGGGCCTAAAGGCGACGACACAGAGGAACTCTCAATGAAAGCACCAATGTCGGTATCAAAATCGGCGGATCTCGGGTAGGGGGTCCCGAACTGTGCGTCTAGGCGGATGGTAACAGGAGACAAGGGACACGATGTTTTTACCCAGGTTCGGGCCCTCTCGGTGGAGGTAAAACCCTACTCCTGCTTGATTAATATTGATGGTATGGGTATTACAAGAGTTGATCTACCACGAGATCAGAGAGGCTAAACCCTAGAAGCTAGCCTATGGTATGATTGTTGTTCGTCCTATGGACTGAAACTCTCCGGTTTATATAGACACCGGAGAGGGCTAGGGTTACACAGAGTCGGTTACAATGGGAGGAGATCTTCATATCGTATCGCCAAGCTTGCCTTCCACGCCAAGGAAAGTCCTTATCTGGACACGGGACGGAGTCTTCAATCTTGTATCTTCATAGTTCGGGAGTCCGGCCAAAGGTCATAGTACGGCCATCTGGACGCCCCCTAATCCAGGACTCCCTCACCAGCCATGGCCACGACTCAATCCAGCATCTTCTTCTCATCAGCAATCATGAGAGACGCGGCCAACCGGCTGCTAGCAGCCGCACACTCGGAGGATTTCTTGTAGTCTCCGGCTATGGTGATGATGCCCTTGGAACTCGGCATCTTCATCTTGAGGTATGCGTAGTGTGGCACAACCACAAACTTGGCCAAAGCAGGTCGTCCAAGCAACACGTGGTACAGGCTCTCCAGATCCACTAGCTCAAACCATATTGCTTCTCGGCGGAAATGATCCTTGCCCACAAAGAGGACATCCATCTTGATCTTGCCGACTGGTGAGCAGGATAGACCGGCTACGATGCCATGGAACATAGTCCAGCTTGGCATGAGCTGCTTTGGCTTGATGTTGAACTTCTCCTTGGTATCACGGTATAGTATGTTGATGCTGCTCCCGCCATCTATCATCACGCGGGAGAAACGGGCGGCTCGCCTTTCTGTCGCGAGGGTGGCATCCAAAACCAAGGCATAGGAGCCAGGAGACGGCATCACCTCTGGGTGATCGGCCTGGCTCCAGCTGATGGGCTTCTCCGATCAGTGCATAAACTCGGGGTTGTTGGAGGCAACCGCGTTGACTTCTTGCTGCTGTCGGTGCCGGCTGTGCCGGTCTTCAGTTTGGCTTGTAAAGATGATGTAGGGGGAACTCGTCTTGAATAGCTCCGAGCGCTGGCCGAACGGCCGGCTGCTGTGGGGCTGGAGGCGGCTGGCCTGCAGGCGGAGGCGGCAACAGCCCCTCGCCCTTGGATATTCGTGTGAGCCAATGGCACTTCCGGGTCGTGTGGTTGGACGGCTTCGCGCCGCTATGGAACTTGCAGGGGTCATCGAGGGTTTGCTCATAGGAGAAAGCCGGCTGCGAAGCCGGCCTGCCGCTCTTCTGCTTCTTGGGTGCTGGTCGCCACTCAGGTTGTTCGTCTTCGACTGTGGCCACATGCCGGCTGGTGGAAGGCGGCATAGGGGCCTTGCGCTTGTGGTCGTTCTGGTACGGGCGTCGGCTGGATTCTCCAGCCGGCGTCTTGGGAACCGGCGCCAGCACCTTTCTGGAGGCGTCTACTCGGAGCTCAGTCTTCATCGAGGAGTCGGCCGTGGTGTACTTGTCTTCTATGACCAGCAGCTCGTCGAGGGTAGTCGGCTCGTCGCAGAGGAGTTGGTGCTTGAGGAGGGTGTCCTCTCTGCACCCGGCGGTGAAGTACTCTATGGCTTGAACCTCGTGCACCCCCTCGCAGGACTTGCGGAGCTTGGCCCAACACGTGAGGTAGTCGCGGGTTGATTCATTGGGCCCTTGTACGCACAAGGAGAGCTGTCGGGGCTTGGGACCCGTTTGTAGGTGTTGGTGAAGTTGCGTATGAAAGCTTTTGTGAAGTCGAGCCAGCTGTTGATGCTGTAAGGCTTGATGCTATTGAGCTAGGTGCGCATCGTGCCTTGGAGCATCAGGGGGACATATTTCACAGCAACACGTCTGTTGCCGTTTGCTATGCGGACTGCGGTGGAGTAGTCGATCAACCAATTTTCTGGCTTCACGGAGCCGTTGTACTTGGGCGTGTCTCTTGGGAGCGAGAACCCTTTGGGGAAGGGATCGTCGCGGATGCGGGGGGCGAAGCAAGGCTGGCCGACATCATCTTCTTCTTCTAAAGCCAGGGATCGCACTAGGCGGTCGATCCGGTGGCGGGCATCATTCTCGCCGACTCCTTCGAGGCGACCTAGTCGGCCGCTAAGAGTCGGATGCGCGACAGGCAGCGGGGTGGGATATCTCTCCCCACGAGGCAGAGGAGGAGGTGGGTCGCCTCGTTGTTCCACACCTCGAGGGAGACCTTCTGCGTAGCGCTCAATGGTGACTTGAGTCCGGCTGCGGCTAGCAGCCGGCTCCTTCTCTTGTCTTGCACGGGCGCCGCCTGCAGTCGGCGTCCGTGATGTCGCGTCGTGCTCTCCGCGAGGGGGGCTTCCAGCATGGACGCCGTCTTTGTGCCGCTTTGCGGCCGCGTCGATCAACTTCTGGATGCGTCGGGTCATGTAGGGGAGCTCGTCGGCCCCCAGTCCATTCAGCTCCTCTACGATCGACTGAGCGGCACGTAGGTTCTCAAGAGGCGTGGCGTAGACTGGGTGGTCCGCTCCCAGCATGCTGGCGATGGCCGCGCCGCATTTCTTGACAACGCCGGCTCGGCTTGGCCCTTCAGGAGGCGGCGTGCCGAAGGCAGCGTGGTCAACTTCGCGCTGGTGAGCTTCGGTGAGGCGTATCATCGAGGCTATCCTCTGGCCCTCCGCGAGGAGAGCAAGGTGGTGTGCCTCCAGCGTCTCGGCGTCAGCGTCCACTGGGATGGGGGTGGACAGATCGTGCAGCGTCGCCTGCAGGGCGTCATGGATGTTTTCACCAGAGGTGACGCCGTGGCTGATGACTAGTACCTCGGTGACGGTGCTGCCGCCACTGTCGTCTCGAGCAAGAGGGTCGTCGAAGATGATCACGTTGGTGGGGAAGGCGTCGAGCGACGCCGTGTTGGAGTCGACGAGCATCGGGTCGGTGGAGCCAACCGACTCCAAGTCCGCGGTAGGCTCGCTGGAGACGTGGAGTTGGTCGAGGAGGCTGACGAGGCGGCTCTCGGGGCAGCCTGTGCCCGCGTCGGATGCGGGTTCGTCACAGATGCGAGCCTCGCCAAGAAGATCGGTGAGGCATCATCGACGCTTTGCAGCACGTCGGGGCAAGCGCCATCAGGCGTGCCGAGCTGGCTACGCTCGCTGGGGAGGAAAAGGGTTCCCGTCCAGAGCAGGTCTCCGGACGACGGTGCACCTGGCCCCACGGTGGGCGCCAAATGTCGGGTAGTAGGTGCAACATATGCCAACGGATGGCTTATCATTGTGGGAGCCAGTAAGACATCGCCGGTGCCTGGAAACAGGATGAGGTGAAGACATGCACGCCGGCGGATCTTACCCAGGTTGGGGGCTCTCCGTGGAGATAATACCACTACTCCTGCTTTGCGGGGTCTCCGCATGATCACTAGATCGATAAGAAACTACAAGAGGCTCCTTGAGCTGTTCGGTGGGAGGAGGAAGAAGGGCAAGGCTAGCTCTCTTCTCCCCCTATGGTATTGTCTAAAACTCTATTTGATCAACCCTTTGCATGGGCGCCCCGGGGGGGTTATATAGGCCTACCCCCCAGGGGTACAATGGTAATCCGACTGGGCATGGGCCCTAGCCGTCAGCGTCTATGGCCGCTGGCTTCTCTACCGGCCGCTAGGGCCCGCCGACTGGTGGGTCCCGCCGGCTGTTGGCTCATTGGACGACAGGCTAGCCCCACCGCTTGGAGGTCTTGTCGGGGGCTGGTTACTGTTGCCTTGCCTCTGATGACGAGGGCTTTGTCGAGGTAAGCATGGCTACAGTGCCGCCGTCTTGTGGGCTCTCACTATAGCCTTACCTCGTCTTATCTTCTTAATGGTGCGCGCGTCCCGAGGAGGGGGGCAAGCCGGCCATAGGAAGCCAGCCGTTCCCCAGGCCGGCTGGGGGAGGTCGGGCCGCCTTTGTGCATCTCTCTGACCGAAGGGGCCCGCCACTTGCGGGCCGTACTGGCAGTCCGTTGTGGAGGGCATCATGATCAACATGGCAACAGTGCCACGCCGGACGGGTGATGGCTGTCCCGTACGGCGTACTATAGCCATGCGTGCTCCGGGATTCGGGGGTGGCAGGTTCCACTGTTGCCACGCCCCGTCCCATCATCGTTATGGGGGTGCAGACTTTTAGGGCATGGCCCTAGCCGCTTGCCAGGGGCCGGCCCTTTGGAGTCGATCTTCTTGGGCCGGCTTCTTGGAGTCGGCCCCTTCATGGCCAGCTTCTTGGAGTCGGCCCTATCGTGGCTTCCTCCAAGAGAGCTTAGGGCTGGGCCGCCTTCCAATAGTCGACTGGTGAGGTAGCCAGCCGGCGGAAGACGGCCCCGCGTCTTAGGTGCTTCAGGGCTCGATCGGCCTGTTGTTTTTTCAAGGGTCCAAAGGGAGCCGGCTAGGCTACCCCTGGTCATTTACTCTGACACGGGGAGTTTATACTAGTTCGGCCCCTTGCAGTGAAGGTAAAAGCCTACGATCTAGTTGTTATGGGATTGATTGGTCTTGATGAGCAGGGAGCGAATCCGCTTTACCTATCTCTTGAGTTGTTGTTTCTTATCCCAGAACCGCCGCCGGGTCATCCCTTTATATACATAGGTTGACGCCCGGCCGGTCTACAGAATCCCAAGGCCGGCTCGTACAAGAGTTCGGCTTGGTTTCTTCCTTTCCCTAACTTACAATAAAAGTTACACATCTCAAGGCGGTTTACATACATGGGCCCTAATCCGCCATTGGGCTCTAGGCCTCTAAGCTTCTGTAGTAAAACGCCATAGTCTTCATCTTCATGCGCTTCTATACAAATGACTCCTTGTGAATATAATCCGGCCCGTCCTGGGCGGTTTACACTCAGTAGTTATATCCCCAACAACTACGATGAGATTTTCTCACTCGTATCGATGCTTAAAGTTTGTCGGAATCATGTTAGAAATTGCCGCATTTTATGAAATCTGGCAAATGGATGTCCAAACTGCATTCCTTAATGGATTTATTAAAGAAGAGTTGTATATGATGCAACCAGAAGGTTTTCTCAATCCTAAAGGTGCTAACAAAGTGTGCAAGCTCCAGCGATCCATCTATGGACTGGTGCAAGCATCTCGGAGTTGGAATATACGCTTTGATGAGTTGATCAAAACATATAGTTTTATACAGACTTATGGTGAATCCTATATTTACAAGAAGGTGAGTGGGAGCACCACAGCCTTTCTGATAAGTATATGTGAATGTCATATTATTGATCAGAAATGATGTAGAATTTTCTGGAAAGCATAAAGGAGTGATTGAAAGGAGTTTTTGCAAAGAAAGACCTTGGTGAATCTACTTACATATTGGGCATCAAGATCTATAAAGATAGATCAAGACGCTTGATAAGACTTTTGATGAGTACATACCTTGATAAGATTTCGAAGAAGTTCAACATGGATCAATCAAAGAAGGAGTTCTTGCCTGAGTTGTAAGGTATGAAGTTGAGTAAGACTCAAAACCCGACCATGACAGAAGATAGAGAGAGAATGAAATTCATTCCCTATGCCTCAGCCATAGGGTCTATAAAGTATGCCATGTTGTACACTAGACTTATTGTTTACCTTGCCATGAGTTTGGCAATGGGTTACAATAGTGATCCAGGAGTAGATCACTAGACATAGGTGAAAATTATCCTTAGAGAACTAAGGAAATATTTCACCGTTATGGAGGTGATAAAGAGTTCATCGTAAAGAGTTACGTCGATGCAAGCTTTAACACCGATCTGGATGACTCTAAGTCTCAATCTGGATACATACTAAAAGTGGGAGCAATTAGCTAGAGTAGCTCCATACAGAACATTGTAGACATAGAAATTTGCAAAATACAAACGGATCTGAATGTGGCATACCCGTTGACTAAACTTCTCTCATAAGCAAAACTTGATCACACCTTAGTACTCTTTGGGTGTTAATCACATGGCGATGTGAACTAAATTATTGACTCTAGTAAACCATTTGGCTGTTGGCCACATGGCGGTGTAAACTATGGGTGTTAATCACATGGTGATGTGAACTATTGGTGTTAAATCACATGGAGATGTGAACTAGATTATTGATTCTAGTGCAAGTGGGAGACTGAAGGAGATATGCCCTAGAGGCAATAATAAAGTTGTTATTTTATATTTCTTTATATCATGATAAATGTTTATTATTCATGCTAGAATTGTATTAACCGGAAACTTGATACATATGTGGATACATAGACAAAACATTGTGTCCCTAGTAAGCCTCTACTAGACTAGCTCATTAATCAAAGATGGTTAAGTTTCCTAACCATAGACAAATGTTGTCATTTGATGAACAGGATCACATCATTAGGATAATGATGTGATGGACAAGAACCATCCATTAGCTTAGCATAATGATCGTTCAGTTTTATTGATATAGCTTTCTTCATGTCATATACATATTCCTTCGACTATGAGATTATGCAACTCCCGGATACCGGAGGAATGCCTTGTGTGCTATCAAACATCAGAACGTAACTGGGTGATTATAAAGATGCTCTGCAGGTATCTCCGAATGTGTCTTGTTGGGTTGGCTTGAATCGAGATTAGGATTTTTCACTCCGAGTATCAGAGAGGTATCTCTGGGCCCACTCGGTAATGCACATCATAAGAAGCCTTGCAAGCAATGTGACTAATGAGTTAGTTGCAGGATGATGTATTACAGAACGAGTAAAGAGACTTGCCAGTAACGAGATTGAACTATGTATGAAGATACCGACGATCAAATCTCAGGCAAGTAACATATCGATGACAAAAGGGAATAATGTATGTTGTCATAATGGTTCAACCGATAAATATCTTCGTAGAATATGTAGGAGCCAATATGAGCATCCAGGTTCCGCTATTGGTTATTTACTGGAGAAGTGTTTCGGTCATGTCTACATAGTTCTCGAACCTGCAGGGTCCGCACACTTAACACTCGATGACGACTTTGTATTATATGAGTTATGTGATTTGGTGACCGAATGTTGTTCGGAGTGCCGGATGAGATCACAGACATGACGAGGAGTCTCAAAATGGTCGAGAGGTAAATATTGACATATAGGACGATGGTATTCGGACACCGGAAGTGTACCGGAGGGTACCGGGTACATATCGGGTCACCGGAAGGGGTTCCGTGCACCCCCGGCAAAAGATGTGGGCCTTATGGGCCAAGAGGGGAAACGCACCAGCCACAAAGGGGCTGGTGCGCCCCCCCCCCCCCATATGGGCTGGCCAAATTGGAGTAGAAAAGGGGAAGGAGGAAAGGAAAAGGGAATAGGATCCCCTCTTCCCTTCATACTCCGAATAGGAATAGGACAGAGGGGAGGCCGAATTGGGAGGACCCCAAGTAGGATTCCTCCTACTTGGGGCGCCCCCATGGCTGCCTCTCCTTCCCTCCTACCTATATATATGTGGGGGAGGCACCGCTAGTACACACATCAACAATTGTTAGCCGTGTGTGGCACCCCCCTCCACAGTTTACGCCTCCGGTCATATTCATGTAGTGCTTAGGCAAAGCCCTGCGCGGATTACTTCACCATCACCATGCCATAGGGCTAACGGAACTCTCCCTCGACACTTTGCTGGATCAAGAGTTCAAGGGACGTCATCGAGTTGAACGTGTGCAGAACTCGGAGGTGCCATACTTTCGGTGCTTGATTGGTCGGAACGAGAAAAAAGTTTGACTACATCAGCAGCGTTGTTAAATGCTTCCGCTTTCGGTCTAAGAGGGTATGTGGACACACTCTCCCCCTCTCATTGCTATGCATCTCCTCGATAGATCTTGCGTGAGTGTAGGAATTTTTTAGAAATTGCATGCTACATTTCCCAACAAGATTTCATGGCCTCAAGCCATTTATCGGAATCTGGGCTCATCATCGCTTTCTCATAGTTCATAGGTTCGTCATGGTCTAGTCACATGAGTTCCAGTATAGGATTACTGTACCACTCTGGTGCAGAACGTGCTCTAGTTGACCTATGAGGTTCGGTAGTAACTTGATCTAAAGTTTCATGATCATCATCATTAGCTTCCTCTCTAGTTGGTGTAGGCATCATGGGAACGGTTTTCTGTGATGAGCTACTTTCCAACTCGAGAGAAGGTATAATTACCTCATCAAGTTCTACTTTCTTCCCACTCACTTCTTTCGAGAGAAACTCCTTCTCTAGAAAGGATCCATTCTTAGCAACGAAGATCTTGCCTTCGGATCTGTGATATAAGGTGTACTGAGGGAGTCCTGGATTAGGGGGTGTCCGGATGGCCGGACTATCACCTTTGGCCGGACTCCCGGACGACGAAGATACAAGATTGAAGACTTCGTCCCGTGTCCGGATAGGACTTTCCTTGGCATGGAAGGCAAGCTTAGCGATATGATATGAAGATCTCCTCCCATTGTAACCGACTCTGTGTAACCCTAGCCCTCTCCGGTGTCTATATAAACCGGAGAAGTTTAGTCCGTAGGACGAACAACAATTGTACCATAGGCTAGCTTCTAGGGTTTAGCCTCTCTGATCTCTTGGTAGATCAACTCTTGTACAACCCATATCATCAATATTAATCAAGCAGGAGTAGGGTTTTACCTCCATCGAGAGGGCCCGAACCTGGGTAAAAACATCGTGTCCCTTGTCTCCTGTTACCATCCGCCTAGACGCACAGTTTGGGACCCCCTACCCGAGATCCGCCGGTTTTGACACCAACATTGGTGCTTCCATTGAGAGTTCCTCTGTGTCGTCACCTTTAGGCCTGATGGCTTCTTCGATCATCAACCACGATGCGGTCCAGGGTGAGACTTTTCTCCCTAGACAGATCTTTGTATTCGGCAGCTTCGCACTGCGGGCCAATTCGGTTGGCCATCTGGAGCAGATCGAAAGCTACGCCCCTGGTCATCAGGTCAGATTTGGAAGCTCAAACTACATGGCCGACATCTGCGAGGACTTGATCTTCGACGGACTCGAGTCACGGCCGAGCGCGCCGCACTGTCACGATGGGCATGATCTAGCTCTGTCGCCGGACAGCGCCCAGAGCGCCGCTCAGGTGTCCGCTCCGACCATTAGCTCGGAGCCGACTGCGCCAGTCGGGGACGGACGGTTGGACGCCGCCCTAGGAGCCGCAATCTCTATGGTGATAGAGCTGAATACCAGCCTAGTCCTTTGCGAGGCATGTGATTCCAAGGTGCCGGACTCCTTTCCGGACTCCGAATCTTCCGCACCCCTTCCGATCGAACCCGATTGGGCTCTGATCATGGAGTTCACTGCCGCGGACGTCTTTCAGCACTCGCCCTTTGGTGATGTCCTGAATTCACTAAAGTCTCTCTCTTTGTCAGGAGAGCCCTGGCCGGACTATGGTCAGCAAGGTTGGGATGCAGACGACGAAGAAATTCGAAACCCACCCACCACCCACTTTGTAGCCACTGTCGACGACCTAACCGACATGCTCGACTTTGACTCCGAAGACATCGACGGTATTGACGCCGATGAAGGAGACGACCAAGAACCAGCACCTATAGGGCACTGGAAAGCCACCTCGTCATATGACATATACATGGTAGACACCCCCAAAGCAGGGGATGTCGTTGAAAAAACGGAGGACGACCCCTCCAAGAAGCAACCCAAGCACCGACGTCAGCGGCGCCGCTCTAAATCCCGCCAAAGCAAAAATGGCGAGTCCGGCACTAGAGACAACAACACCCCAGACAGTGCCGAAGACAACCCCCTCCAGCAGGATTCAGCGCAGGAGGACGGAGAAGCCAACCCTCATGAGAGAGCGGCAGACAGGGAGGTCGAGGACGACAATTACATGCCTTCCTCCGAAGACGAGGCAAGCCTCGATGACGATGAATTTGTCATGCCAGAGGGTCCCGTCGAACAAGAGCGTTTCAAACGCACGCTTATGGCCACGGCAAGCAGCCTCAAGAAAAAACAGCAGCAGTTTAGAGCTGACCAAGACTTGCTAGCCGACAGATGGACTGAAGTCCTGGCGGCCGAAGAGTATAAACTCAAACGCCCCTCCAAGAGCTACCCAAAGCCCAGGCTGCTACCCCAACTAGAGGAGGAAGCAACTAAACCTACATCACCAGCATATGATGCGCCCGATCGGCCACCCCGTGGCCGCGACAGAGAGGCCTTTCGGCCCTCAACCCAAGCCGCACCCTGGCGCCGCTCAAAAAATACCAGAGCGCGGGGAAACGCAACAGACCTGCAAGACATACTGGAGGATAAGGCAAAGCAAACAAGATCGATCTACGGATCGCGTGGGCGCCCCACGTCACGTGACGATAACCGTCACGCCGGATATGATAAATACGCCCAGGCCGAACACAACGGACAAAGCTCATCCGAGCTAAGTCGCGATATAGCCCAGTACAGGGGCGCCGCACACCCACTATGCTTCACAGACGAAGTAATGGATCATCAAATCCTCGAGGGTTTTAAACCCGTAAACATCGAATCATACGATGGCACAACAGATCTCGCGGTATGGACCGAGGATTATCTCCTTCATAAACACATGGCCCATGGTGATGATCTACACGCCATCAAATACCTCCCACTCAAGCTTAAAGGACCAGCTCGACATTGGCTTAACAGCCTGCCAGCAGAGTCAATTAGTTGCTGGGAGGACCTGGAATCCGCGTTCCTTGACAACTTCCAGGGCACTTATGTGCGACCACCATACGCTGATGACCAAAGCCACATAATCCAGCAGCCAGAGGAATCGGCCAGACAATTCTGGACACGGTTCCTAACCAAGAAAAATCAAATAGTCGCCTGTCCGGACGCCGAGGCCCTTGCAGCTTTCAGGCACAACATCCGAGACGAATGGCTTGCCCGGCACCTAGGACAGGAAAAGCCGAAATCTATGGCAGCCCTCACGACACTCATGACCCGCTTTTGCGCGGGAGAAGACAGCTGGCTAGCTCGTAGCAATAACATAACCAAGAGCCCTGGCAATTCGAATACCAAGGACAACAATGGCAGGTCACGTCACAACAAACATAAGCGCCGCATTAACGGCGACAATACTGAGGATACGGCAGTTAATGCCGGATTCAGAGGCTCTAAACCCGGTCAGCGGAAGAAGCCATTCAAAATAAACCCTCCGGGCCCATCCAGTTTAGACCGGATACTCGATCGCTCGTGCTAGATACACGGTACCCCCGAACAACCAGCCAACCACACCAACAGGGATTGTTGGGTGTTCAAGCAGGCAGGCAAGTTAAGTGCCGAAACCATAGACAAGGGGCTGCATAGTGATGACGAGGAGGAGCCCCGGCCGCCGAACAACAGAGGACAGAAGGGCTTCCCCCCACAAGTGCGGACGGTGAACATGATATATGCAACCCATATCCCCAAAAGGGAGTGGAAGCGTGCTCTCAAGGACGTCTATGCGTTGGAGCCAGTCGCCCCAAAATTCAACCCATGGTCCTCCTGCCCGATCACTTTTGATCGAAGGGACCACCCCACTAGCATCCGTCACAGCGGATTTGCCGCGTTGGTCCTAGACCCAATCATTGACGGATTTCACCTCACTAGAGTCCTCATGGACGGCGGCAGCAGCCTGAACCTGCTTTATCAGGATACAGTGCGAAAAATGGGTATAGATCCCTCAAGGATTAAACCCACAAAGACAACCTTTAAAGGCGTCATACCAGGTGTAGAAGCCAGCTGTACAGGCTCGGTTACACTCGAAGTGGTCTTCGGATCCCCGGATAATTTCCGAAGCAAGGATTTAATCTTCGACATAGTCCCATTCCGCAGTGGCTATCACGCCCTGTTCGGAAGAACTGCATTCGCAAAATTCAATGCGGTGCCGCACTACGCATATCTCAAGCTCAAGATGCCAGGCCCTCGTGGAGTCATTACGGTAAATGGAAACACCGAATGCTCTCTCCGAACGGAGGAGCACACGGCGGCCCTGGCGGCGGAAGTACAAAGTAGCCTCTCAAGGCAATTCTCCAATCCGGGTGTTAAACGTCCGGACACCTTATGCGCGCCCGAAGTAACCTAGAACAAAACCGGCTGGCACGTTCCGAGCAAGCATAGCAGTGCGGCCCCAACCCTAGCCCTCACCAGATGGCGATAGCGGTACCACGCGTACATAATTACGCTTTGGAAATACCATGGGCATAAGGGGAGGGGCACAACCACCGCACACCCAGAATGCGGCTCAACCGCACTAGGGGCTCCCTATTCTGCCGTTTTCTTTTTTATATATACTTTTAGGACCCAACTATCCGGAAGGCCTGTCCGGCAATACACTCGCCGAACACACGATGCAACAGCCAGGGAGAGAACAAGCCACGTCAAATGTCCAGGTGGTCTCTATAACGAGCTAGATACCTGTTTTACTTAAAGTCTCGCAGCTTGCCCCTGGAGGGGGACATGTCAAATAATCCCATCTCTTGCTTATTGCACTATTTGTATCGTTTTGCTTTCATAGCAGCCCTTTTTTATAAAAAAAATACATAGCTCTTATCTATTATTGTATTCATCTATTTTTATACAAATATGTTCAGTCATGACATTATGCAACCGCACACTTTGGTACGGCCAATACACCAGGGGCTTAAGCACCCCATAATACGGTGTGAGAAGACTGAACACTCTCATGAGTGCGGCACCCTGAACTTATAGCACTATATGCATCGGCTCCGAATCATGTCTTGGGTCAATAGTTGGGTTGCCCGGCTCCCATGTTTTGGTACCTTATGTTCCGCAATGTTGGCTAAGGTAGCGCTGGGAGAACTACTGCGATTGTGCCCTAGTTGAGCTGGGTTAACACCTTAGTAGAGAAAGCTAAAACTGACCGTCATGATAGTGCGAGAGACCGGTCGCTGTTCGCGAGGTTTTTTGAGTCCCTAAAGACTTATGCCGCTTAGAGCGAGGAGCCGGATTTATCTGGCCTAGGCGTGGATAGCGCCCCGAACTCAGTCTTCCGAATACTAGGGGCTTCGCCGAAATTTAAAATTATAGAATTCTATGGCTAACTGAGAGTGATAAAGCATTATAAGTCCGATGGCCTTGTTCGTTGTGCTGAGCGCCTCCCTAGACGGACCCAAGAATGGGAACAACAGCACTCAGGTTTATCCCGAACACCCCAGCACTCGTGGCATGGGGGTAGAAGCCGACGACTTGCATCTCTCAGATTTCATAAACGGCCGCACAGAAGGTAATATTTCAAATTCAAAAGGTGTTGCTTAGCGCATATGAACAAAGTTTTCAGCGTACAGGATAACCGATGCGAGTCTACTCAAAAATTACATCTTTGGAGCATTCACCGGCTATAAGGCGGGCACCCTTCAGGACACCCTCATAATACATCTCGGGCTTGCGATACTCCTTGCCCGGCGGTGGCGCGTCCGTCACAAGCTTCTCGGCGTCCATCTTGCCCCACTGCACTTTAGCACGGGCAAGGGCCCGACGGGCACCTTCAATACAGACGGAGCGCTTGATGACTTCAATCCATGGACAGGCGTCCACCAGCCGCCGCACCAGACTGAAGTAGCTCCCAGACATGGCTTCTCTAGACCACAGCCGAACTATGAGGCCCTTCATGGCCTGTTCGGCCACCTTGTGGAGCTCGACCAGCTACTTCAGCTGGTCGCTCAGGGGCACCGGATGTCTGGCCTCAGCATATTGAGACCAGAACACCTTTTCCGTCGAGCTCCCCTCCTCGGCTCGGTAGAACGCGGCAGCATTAGACACACTACGGGGCAGATTGGCGAACGCTCCTGGAGAGCTCCGGATTCGGGTAAGTAATAGATAATTCACTTTTATATGCTTGCTTTGCATAAAGAATGCCTTACCCACCGCTATCTTCTTTATCGCCTCGATCTCCTGGAGGGCCTTCTGGTCTTCGGCCTTAGCGGTTTTGGCACTCTCAAGAGCCAAGGCGAGCTCGGACTCTCGAGCCTTCGAGTCACGCTCCAAACTCTCGTGTTTCTCCACGAGAGCCTGGAGCTCTTGCCGCACCTCCGCCACCCGCGCCTCCTGCTTCTCTCGCTCAGTGCGCTCCAAGGCCGCACTATTTTCGGCCTTGGACACCGCTTCCTTCAGGGTCGCCACCTCGGTCGTGGTCCCTGCAATACCCATATTATTCCTGTCATTTTTTGCAACCAAATCCTTTCTATAAGGTATTACTTCAATAAGGTATTACTTACCTTCCTTGTCCTCGAGCTACTTCTTGGCAAGGCCGAGCTCGTTCTCGGACCGCTCGAGTCTCTCCTTCAATGCATTGACCTCCGCAGTCAGTGCGGCAGAGGTCAGCGGCGCAGCCTGCATTCCCATATTGACATATTTATGTTAGACTCCTGCGTATATTTTTTTTTAGATCCTCAGTCTGGCTTTTCTTTCCGAACACCACACTGAGCATCAGGGGCTACTGTCTATGCGGTAACATTTTTATATGTTTTGAATACATACCTCAAAGCCTGTTAACAGGCTCGTACAGGCTTCTGTCAGCCTGCTCTTGGCGGACTAAACCTTCTGAATCACCGCACTCATAACAGTACGGTGTTCCTCATCGATGGAGGCACCGTTAAGCACCTCCAGCAAATTGTCCGGCACCTCCGATTGGACGGAGGTCAGCGGCGTCGCAGGCTTGCCCTTCTTACAAAGGCGCCGCCTGCCGGACTCCGGAACCACTAAAGGTTCCGGAGCAGTGTCCGGCCCAGGGCCGGACTTAGACACCTCTGGGGCTTTACCCCCTTTGGGCCTGGAATCCGGGAGGTCGCCTTGCGGCGCCTCCAGGACCACCTCCTCCTGGTGTAGTCCCTTTTGGGACTCCACCTCGGCGTCATCCGCAGGGAGCGGGGAGGAGGCCGTCGGAAGTGAAGCGCTATTCACATCCGACGAATCCAGGGAGCCGCTCGACGAATCGCCGAGCTGAGTCTTGGGCGGACTGCATGATTGAATTCAGCGTTAGAAGGTACCGTATAATAGAGGAGCGCCATAAGTTATTCGGGTATCCGGATACTTACGATTTTGCCAGCGGCTTGACCCTGGATGGCCATTCCTCCCCGCCGTCTTCGGCATCGGAGGCGTAGTCCGGTAGAAGGGTCTTTCCCTTCTTGGACCCTCCGGCCTCCCCAGTTGGGGCAGCCTTCCTTTTCTTTCCTCCCCCCGCTGGAGGGGGAGAGGCTTCTTCTTCCTCCTCCTCCTCGTCCTCAGAGGCGGAGGGTGCTTCAGGGTTGTCAGGCGATGAATCCGACACCACCAGGCGTCGGGAACTCTTTCGAGTCCCCGTGGCCTTCTTCTTGGCCTTCTTCTCCGGCACCACGTGGGGTGCCGGAACCAGCAGCTTTGTCACACGGGCGTCCGCTAGGTCTTCGGGCAAAGGAGCCGGACAGTTGATCTATCCGGCCTTCTTCTACCAGTCCTGTTAAAGGGATGGGAGTTTAGATCCCGCATAGAGTCAAACTATGGAAAACAAATACCCCGTGATGGGTAAATTGAGCTTACCGTGCTGGCTGGATGCTTCACGCAGAATCCGCGATCCTCGGTAATGGGAGGGTGAACCTCAGAGCTCTTGAAAAGCACCTTCCAGGCATCTTCGTGTGTTGTGTCGAAGAGCCTGGACAAAGTTTGGTGCTGGGCCGTGTCGAATTCCCACAGATTAAAAGCCCGTCGTTGACACGGGAGGATCCGGCAGAAAAGCATGACCTGGACTACGGTGATGAGTTTGACCTTCCTGTCTATCAGATCTTTGACGCGGGTTTGAAGTCCGGTCACCTCTGCCGAACTGCCCCACGATAGGCTCGTCTCTTTCCAAGATGTGAGCCGTGTGGGGATGCCAGATCGGAATTCGGGGGCCGCTGCCCATTCAGGGTCACGCGGCTCGGTGATATAGAACCACCCCGACTGCCACCCTTTGATGGTCTCTACGAAGGTGCCCTCAAGCCATGTAACATTGGCTATCTTGCCCACCATGGCGCCTCTGCACTCCGCTTGACGTCCGCTCACGACCTTCGGCTTGGCGCTGAAGATCTTCAGCCATAGGCCAAAGTGAGGCTGGATGCGGAGGAAGGCCTCGCACACGACGATAAACGTCGAGATGTTGAGGATGAAGTTCGGGGCCAGATCATGGAAATCCAGGCCATAGTAAAACATGAGCCCCCGGACGAACGGCTGAAGAGGAAAGCCCAGTCCGTGGAGGAAATGGGGGAGAAAAATGACCCTCTCATGGGGCCCATGGGTGGGGATGAGTTGCCCCTCATCTGGAAGCCGGTGCGCGATGTCGTCAGACAAGTATCCGGCCTTCCTTAGCTTTTTGATTTGCCCCTCCGTGACGGAGGAGGCCATCCATCTACCTCCCGCTCCGGACATGATTGTAGAAGGTTGAGGTGGGAAGTGCGAACTTGGGCGCTGGAGCTCGAGTGCGCAGCAATGGATAAGCAAAGGAGGAATAAGGCGTAAATGGAAAGGGTGGATCCTTATCCCCTTATATGGGCAGCCGAAACTATAATCCCCCACCAGCCTAATAAAACTCTCTTATCTCCCAAGCGCCGCGGTTAATGGCGCGGTTGGGTTGCCCACGCCTGTATTGATGAGAATCCCAGAATAAGGGGACACGATCTCTGCTTTGACAAGACGTGCCAAGGAAACCGCCTCGCTAAACGCGCTGAGGTGGAACAGTAAAACGATTCGAATAAAGGCTTGGCCGTGGCCTGATGTCACGCTGCGGAATACGTCAGCAGATTAGATTTGTGCAGATATTATTCTCTCTACGGTGGTATGTGGAACTTATTTTTGCAGAGCCGGACACTATCCTTGTGTTCAACATCTTCTATGAAAAAATCGGAGGAGGAACCTGCCTTGCAATGCCGAAGACAATTTGCGTGCCGGACTCGTCGTCATTGAAGCCTGGTTCAGGGGTTACTGAGGGAGTCCTGGATTAGGGGGTGTCCGGATAGCCGGACTATGACCTTTGGCCAGACTCCCGGACTACGAAGATACAAGATTGAAGACTTCGTCCCGTGTCCGGATAGGACTTTCCTTGGCGTGGAAGGCAAGCTTGAAGATATGATATGAAGATCTCCTCCCATTGTAACCGACTCTGTGTAACCCTAGCCCTCTCCGATGTCTATATAAACCAGAGAGTTTTAGTCCGTAGGACGAACAACAATCATACCATAGGCTAGCTTCTAGGGTTTAGCCTCTCTAATCTCTTGGTAGATCAACTCTTGTACTACCCATATCATCAATATTAATCAAGCAGGAGTAGGGTTTTACCTCCATCGAGAGGGCCCGAACCTGGGTAAAAACATCGTGTCCCTTGTCTCCTGTTACCATCCGCCTAGACACACAGTTCGGGATCCCCTACCCGAGATCCGCCGGTTTTGACACCGACATGTACCCAACAGTCTCTTTTGGGTATCCTATGAAGACGCACTTCTCCGATTTGGGTTCGAGCTTATCAAGATGAAGCTTTTTCACATAAGCATCGCAACCCCAAACTTTAATAAACAACAGCTTAGGTTTTTTGCCAAACCATAGCTCAGACGGTCTCGTCTTAACGGATTTAAATGGTGCCCTACTTAAAGTGAATGCAGATGTCTCTAATGCATAACCCCAAAACGATAGTGGTAAATCGGTAAGAGACATCATAGATCGCACCATATCTAATAAACTACGGTTACGACGTTCGGACATAGCATTATGGTGTGGTGTTCTAGGTGGCGTGAGTTGTGAATCTATGCGACATTGTTTTAAAAGAAGCCAAACTCGTAACTCAAATATTCACGTCCGCGATCAGACCATAGAAACTTTATTTTCTTGTTACGATGATTCTCCACTTCACTCTGAAATTCTTTGAACTTTTCAAATGTTTTAAACTTGTGTTTCCTTAAGTAGATATATCCATACCTACTCAAATCATTTATGAAGGTCAGAAAATAGCGATACCCGTCGCGTACCTCAACACTCATCGGACCGCATAAACCGGTATGTATTATTTCCAATAAGTCATTAGCTCGCTCCATTGTTCCGGAGAACGGACTTTTAGGCATCTTTCCCATGAGGCATGGTTCGCAAGTATCAAATGAATCATAATAAAGTGATTCCAAAAGTCCATCTACATATCGAGTTTCTTCTTGCGCTTTACACCAATATGACCTAAATAGCAGTGCCACAAGTATGTTGCACTATCATTATCAACTTTGCATCTTTTGGCATCAATATTATGAATATGTGTATCATTACGATTGAGATTCAATAAACCATTAACATTGGGTGTATGACCATAGAAGGTTTTATTCATTTAAAAAGAACAACAATTATTCTTTGTCTTAAATGAATAACCATTGTCGGTGTCAAAACCGGCGGATCTCGGGTAGGGGTCCCGAACTGTGCGTCTAGGCGGATGGTAACAGGAGACAAGGGACACGATGTTTACCCAGGTTCGGGCCCTCTTGATGGAGGTAAAACCCTACGTCCTGCTTGATTGATATTGATATTGTGGATGTTTACAAGAGTGGATCTACCACGAGATCAAGGAGGCTCAACCCTAGAAGCTAGCCTATGGTATGATTGTAATGGTTGTTGTTGTTCGGACTAGAGCCATCCGGTTTATATAGACACCGGAGAGGGCTAGGGTTACATAGAGTCGGTTACAATAGTAGGAGATCTATGTATCCGTATCGCCAAGCTTGCCTTCCACGCCAAGGAAAGTCCCATCCGGACACGGGACGAAGTCTTCAATCTTGTATCTTCATAGTCTTGGAGTCCGGTCGATGATGATGATAGTCCAGCCGATGATAGTTCAGCCGACGATGGTAGTCCGGCTATCCGGACACCCCCTAATCCGGGACTCCCTCAGTAGCCCCTGAACCAGGCTTCAATGACGATAAGTCCGGCGCGTATATTGCTTGGCATTGCAAGGCGGGTTCCTCCTCCGAATGATAGAAGATTGTGAACACCAGGATAGTGTCCGGCTCTGCAAAATAAATTCCACATTCCACCGTAGAGAGAATAATATATACACAAGTTCAATCTGCTGAGGTTTTTTGCGGCATGACGTCACGCCACTACCAAGCCATTACTTGAATCATTTTTTACTCTACCACCTCAGCGCATTTAGCGAAGCGGTTTCCTTGGCACGTCTTGTCGAAGCAGAGATCGTGTTCCCCCTTAATCCGGGATTCTCATCAATATGGACATGGGTAACCCAACCGCACCATTGATGGTGACTCTTGGGGGATAAGCGAGTTTTACCAGGCCGGTAGGGGACGCGTAGACTTCGCCCGCCCATATAAGGGATAAGGATTCACCTTTTCACCTACGCCTTCTTCCTCCTTTGCTTATCCATCTCCGCGCACTCGAGCTCCAGCGCCCAAGCCCGCACATCTCGTCTCAACCTTCCCCAGTCATGTCTGGAGCGGGAGGAAAGTGGATGACCTCCTCCGTTACGGAGGAGCACATCGAAAGACTGCGCAGTGCCGGCTACCTGTCCGGCGAAATTGCGCACCGGTTGCCCGACAAGGGGCAGCTCATCCCCACCCCCAGGCCCCATGAGAGGGTCGTTTTTCTTCCCCACTTCCTCCGCGGACTGGGCTTTCCACTTCACCCCTTTGTCCGGGGGCTCATGTTCTACTACGGCCTGGATTTCCATGATCTGGCGCCGAAATTCATTCTCAACATCTCGGCGTTTATCGTCGTGTGCGAGGCCTTCCTCTGCATCCAGCCCCACTTCGGCTTGTGGCTCAAGACCTTCAATGTTAAGCCGAAGGTAGTGAAGGACACTCAAGCGGAGTGCCGAGGCGCCATGTTGGGCAAGATGCCCAACGTCCTTTGGTTTGAAGGGGCCTTCGTCGAATCTGTCAAGGGGTGGCAATCAGGGTGGTTCTATATCACCGAGCTGCGCGACCCTATGTGGGCGGCGGCCCCCGAGTTCAGATCTGGTATCCCCATGCAGCTCACCTCCTGGAAAGAGAAGGGCTTGCTGTGGGGTAGTTCGGAGAAGCTGACGGGACTCCAAGCCTGTATCCAGGAGCTGGTGAAGAAGCTCAGGCTGGTTAACGTGGTCCAAGTCATGCTCGTCCGCCGGATTTTCCCATGCCAAGAGCGGGCATTCAATCTGTGGGAGTTCAATCCGGATCAGCACCAGGCGCTGAGCGGGTTCTTTGACACGACGTACGAAGGCGCCTGGAGGGTGCTGTTTAAGGGCGCCGAAGCCCCCGCATCCGCGACTGAAGATTGCGGATTTCGCTCGCAGCGTCAAGCCGACGAGGTAAGTGATTCTACCCCTTTATGGGACACTTGCTTTTCATAGTTTGACTCTATGCGGGTTTTAATTTCCCCTTTTCCTTTGACAGGACTGGATGAGGAAGGCGGAGCAGATTATCTGCCTGGCTCCTATGCGAGAAAATCCAGTAGACGCCCATCTAGCGAGGCTGCTGGTTCCGACACCGCACATGGTGCCGGAGAAGAAGGCCAAGAAGGAGGCCATGGGTGCTCGAAAGAGTTCCCGTTTTTAGGTGTCCGACGACTCCGGGGCGGACTCCTCCCCCGAAAATGAGGAGGAGAAAGAGGACTCTCTCCCAGAGGAGGGAGAGAGGAAGAGGAAGGCTTCCCCAACAGGGGAGGCCGAAGGGTCCAAGAGGGGAAGGACTATTCCCCCGGACAGCTCCGCCAACATCAACGTTGGCGAGGAAGAATGGCCTTCAAGGGCCAGGCCTCCGGCGAGATCGTAAGTATCCGCATTCCTGAATGATTTATAATTTCTTTTTCTGCGTCACATAGTGTCATTCTGATGCCGCATGCGGCCTGTAGTCCGGCCAATGATGATCTTCCCGCTTCATCGAGGGGTCGTTGGCTCCGTCGGATGTAGACTCCATCCCGACCGCCTCCACCCCTCGCGACACCGAGGATGCCGAGGTGGGATCCCAAGAAGGGACCCATCAGGGGGAGGCTCCGGAGGCGCCACAAGGCGGCCTCCCGGACTTGCGCCGGACTCCACATCAGAACCCGCAGTGGTTCCGGAGTCCGGCCGGCGGCCCCTTCGCACGAAGGGCAAGACCGTGACGCCGGCAGCTTCCGTCCAACCGGAGGCGCCGGACAATTTGTTGGAGGCGCTGCAGAGCGCTTCCATCGAGGAAGAACACCACACTATTATGAGTGCGGTGATTTAGAAGGTACAGCTTGCCAAGAGCGGGCTGACCGAAGCCTGCAATAGCCTTCTATCAGGCTTTGAGGTAAGAGGTTAAAAATATGCAATGTAATACCGCATAGACAGTAGCCCCTGATGCTCGGTTCGGTGTTCGAAAAGAAAATCCGGACTGAGGATCTGAAGAAAAAAAAGATATACGCAGGGTTGCTAAAAAATTATGTCAATATGGGTTGCAGGCTGCGCTGCTGACCTCTGCCGCACTAACTGCGGAGGTTGGTGCTTTGAAGCAGGAGCTCGAGCGGTCTGAGCAAGAGCTCGGCCGCGCCAAGAAGCAGCTCCAGGACAAAGAAGGTGAGTAACACCACTTCTAACTTGTACCTTACAGAAAAGGATTTAGGTTGCAACAAAAAATAACAAGGATAACATGGGTACTGCAGGGGCCACGAACGAGGTGGCGACCCTGAAGGAGGCCGTGTCCGTGGCCGAACGCAATGCGGCCGCGGAACAGGCAAAGCAAGAAAAGCAGGAGGCGCGGGTGGCGGTGGTTCGGCAAGAGCTCCAGGCTCTCATGGAAAAGCATGAGAGCTTGGAGCGTGACTCAAAGACTCGAGAGTCCGAGCTTGCCTCGGCTCTCGAAAGTGCCAAAACTGCCAAGGCCGATGCCCATAAGTCCCTTCAGGAGATTGAGTTGGTGAGGAAGATAGCGGCGGGTAAGGAATTTTTCATGCAAAGCAAGCATGTGAATGTAAATTACGTGTTACTTACCCGAATTCGGAGCTCTCCGGGGCGTTTGCAGATCTGCCTCGCAGCATGAC
Organism: Triticum dicoccoides; assembly: GCF_002162155.2. Classification (NCBI taxonomy): domain Eukaryota; kingdom Viridiplantae; phylum Streptophyta; class Magnoliopsida; order Poales; family Poaceae; genus Triticum; species Triticum dicoccoides. Next base: position 574,829,889 of record NC_041389.1, on the reverse strand, counting down.
TGATGCCGCCGCATTCTATCGAGCCGAGGAGGGGAGCTCAACGGAGAAGGTCTTCTGGTCTTAGTATGCTGAGGCCGGCCATCCGGTGCCCCCTAGCGACCAGGTGAAGCAGCTGGTAGAGCTCCACAAGGTGGCCGAGCAGGCCATGAAGGGCCTCATAGTCCGGCTGTGGCCTGGAGAGGCCATGCCTGGGAGCTACTTCGGCCTCGTGCGACAGTTGGTGGATGCGTGCCCCTGGGTGGAGGTTATCAAGCGCTCCGCCTGTATTGAAGGTGCTCGTCGGGCCCTTGCCCGCGCAAAGGTGCATTGGGGCAAGCTGGATGCGGAGAAGCTAATCACTGACGCGCCACCAGCGGGCAAGGAATATCGTACGCCCGAGATGTACTATAAGACTGTCCTGAAGGGTGCCCGCAAGATTGCGGATGAGTGCCCCAGGGATGTAATTATTGAGTAAATTTGCAATGTTTTATCCTGTGCGCTGAAAACTTTGTTCATATGCGCTAAGCAACGCTTGTTAATTTAAAATATTACCTTCTGTGCGGCCGTTTATTAAATCTGAGAGATGGCAAGTCATCGGCTTCAGCCCCCATGCCACGAGTGCTGGGGTGTTCGGGATAAACTTGAGCACTCTTGTTCCCATTTTTGGGTCCATCTAGGGAGGCGCTCAACACAACGAACAAGGCAACCGGACTTATAGTGCTTGAACACTCTCACTTAGCCATAGAATTCTATAATTTTAAATTTCGGCGAAGCCCCTAGTATTCGGAAGACCGAATTCGGGGCGCTATCCACGCCTTCGTCGGACATTATCCGGTACTTCCCTCGAAGCGGCGTAGGTCTTTAAGGACCCGAAAAGACCTCTCGAACAGCGACCAGTCTCTCGCCTTATCATGACAGTTAGTTTTAGCTTTCTCCACTGAGGCGTTAACCCGGCTCAACCGGGGCGCAATCGCAGTGGTTCTCCCAGTGCTACCTTAGCCGATAGAACGGAAGGTAAGGTGCCAAACATGGGAGCCGGGCAAACCCAACTATTGACCCAAGACATGATTCGGAGCCGATTCATATAATGCTATAAGTTCGGGGTGCCGCACTTGTGAAAGTGTGCGGACTTTATCACACCATAATGCGGGGAACATAAGCCCCTGGTGTATTTGGCTGTACCAAAATGTACGGATGCAACATGTCATAAATGAACATATATATATATAAGGTATTGCAATTATGGGCAAAAAGTGCTGCATTTTATTCGAGAAGATTTGCTATGAGTGCGGAATGATACAAATAGTGCGGAAAGCAAGGGATTGGACGAATTAAAGGCGTCTCCCTCCAGGGGTAGGACGCGGAATGGTGTATTTAACAAATTTAATGCTCGTAATGGAGACCACCTGAGTATTCGTCGCAGCCTTTGTCCCTCCCTGGCTGTTGCATCATGAGTTCGGCAGGTTCACCGCTGGACAGAGTTCTGTACAAAAAAGAGAGAAATAAAAGATAAAAAGAGCGACACACTTGGGAGCCCCTGGTGTGGTCGAACCGCACTCTGGGTCTGTTGTGGTTGTGCCTCTCCCCCTATGCCCATGGTATCTCCAGGGCGTAATTATGTACGCGGAGAGTTTGTCTTACAATTGTGCGAGGGCTGGGGTTAAGGCCGCATTGCTACGCGTGCTCAGAACATACCAGGTGGTCTTGGTTGATGTTGCTCCGGGCGCGTTTGGCCGTGTCCGGTCGTTTAACGGCCGGACTCTAAAATTGCCTTAAAAGGCTTCTCTGTACTTCTGCCGCGAGAGCCGCTGTATGTTCCTCCGTTCGGAGGGAGCGTTCCGTGTTTCCATTGACCGTGATGACTCCACGAGGGCCTGGCATCTTGAGCTTAAGGTATGCATAATGCGGCACCGCGTTGAATTTTGCGAACGCGGTTCGTCCGAGCAGAGCGTGATAGCCACTGCGGAATGGGACTATGTCGAAGATTAACTCCTCGCTTTGGAAATTATCCGGGGATCCGAAGACCACTTCCAGTGTAACTGAGCCTGTACAACTGGCCTCGACACCTGGTATGACGCCTTTGAAGGTTGTCTTTGTAGGTTTAATCCTTGAAGGGTCTATGCCCATTTTTCGCACTGTATCCTGATAAAGCAGGTTCAGGCTACTGCCGCCGTCCATCAGGACTCTCGTGAGGTGAAATCCATCGACGATTGGGTATAAAACCAATGCAGCGAATCCGCCATGGCGGATACTGGTCGGATGGTCTCTTCGATCGAAAGTGATCGGGCAAGAGGACCATGGGTTGAATTTTGGGGCGACTGGCTCCATCGCGTATACGTCCCTTAGTGCACGCTTCCGCTCCCTCTTGGGTATATGCGTTGCGTATATCATGTTTACCATCCGAACTTGAGGGGGGAATCCCTTTTGTCCTCTGTTGTTCGGCGGCCGGGTCTCTTCCTCGTCATCGCTGTGTAGCCCCTTGTCATTGTTTTTGGCGATTAATTTGCCTGCCTGCTTGAATACCCAACAATCTCTGTTGGTGTGGTTAGCTGGCTTTTCGGGGGTTCCATGTATTTGACAGGAGCGGTCGAGTATTCGGTCCAAATTGGACGGGCCCGGAGTGGTTCTTTTGAATGGCTTCTTCCGTTGACCGGGCTTGGAGCCTCAAAATCCGGCGTTGACTGCCGTATCCTCATTGCTGTCGCCGTTAATGCGGTGTTTGTTTTTGTTTCGACGCGACCTGCCATTGCGGTCCTTGATATCCGGACTGCCAGCGTTTTTGCTGAGGTTGTTGCTGCGAGCTAGCCAGCTATCCTCTCCTGCACAGAAGCGGGTCATGAGTGATGTGAGGTCTGCCATGGATTTCGGCTTTTCCTGTCCTAGGTGCCGGGCCAGCCACTCGTCGCGGATGTTATGTTTGAAGGCAGCGAGGGCCTCTGCATCCGGACAGTCGATGATTTGATTTTTCTTTGTTAAGAACCGTGTCCAGAATTGCCTGGCCGATTCGTCTGGCTGCTGGATTATGTGGCTTAGGTCATCTACGTCCGGTGATCGCACATACGTGCCCTGGAAGTTGTCGAGGAATGCGGCTTCCAGGTCTTCCCAGCATCCAATTGACTCTACGGGCAGGCTGTTAAGCCAATGCCGAGCTGGTCCTTTAAGCTTGAGCGGGAGATATTTGATGGCGTGAAGATCGTCGCCGCGGGCCATATGTATATGGAGGAGATAATCCTCAATCCAAACCGCGGGGTCTGTTGTGCCATCGTAGGATTCGATATTAACGGGTTTAAACCCTTCAGGGATTTGATGGTCCATTACTTCATCAGTGAAGCATAGTGGGTGCGCGGCGCCTCTGTATTGAGCAATATCGCGACGTAGCTCGAGAGAGCGTTGTCTGCTGTGTTCGGCCCGGCCGGAGTAGTTGTATCTGGCGCGACGGTATTCATCGTGGGTCTTGGGGCGCCCACGTGATCCATAGATAGATCTGGATTGTCTTGCCTTGTCCTCCAATATATCCCGCAAGTCCGGCGCGTTCCCCCGTGGCTTCATGCTTTTTGAGCGGTGCCGGGGTACGGTTTTGGTGGAGGGCTTGCACGCCTCTCTGTCGCGGCCACGAGGTGGTTGGTCTGCCGTATTGTGCGCTGGTGATGCAGGTTTGTACGCTTCCTCCTCTAGTCGGGGGAGCAACTTGCGTTTTTGGGTAACTTTTGGAGGGGCATTCGAGTTCATACTCTTCGGCCGCGAGGACCTCGGTCCATCTGTCGGCCAGTAGGTCTTGATCAGCTTGAATTTGTTGCTGCTTTTTCTTTAGGCTGTTTGTCGTGGCCATTAGCCTGCGTCTGAAACGCTCTTGTTCGATGGGATCCTCAGGCACGACGAGTTCGTCGTCGTCGAGGCTTGCCTCGTCTCCGGAGGGAGGTAAGTAATTATCATCCTCGACCTCTTCGTCTGCCGCCCTCTCGTGAGGGCTTGCTTCTGCCTCCTCCTGCGCTGGATCGTGCTGGAGGGGGTTGTCTTCGGCACTTTCTGGGGTGTTATTATCTCCTGTGCCGGAATCTCTATTCTTGCTGTGGCAGGATTTAGAGCGCCGCCGCTGATGTCGGCGCTTGGGCTGTTTCTTTAAGGAATCGGCCTCCGTTGCTTCTTCGCCGTCCCCATCTTTTGGGGTGTCCACCATATATATGTCGTATGACGAGGTGGTCTTCTAGTGTCCTATAGGCACTGGTTCTTGATAGTCTCCGGCATCATCGTCCATACCGTCGATGTCTTCGGAGTCGTAGTCGAGTACATCGGTTAGATCGTCGACGGTGGCTACGAAGTGGGTGGTGGGTGGGCTCTGAATTTCTTCGTCGTCTACGTCCCAACCATCCTGGCCATAGTTCGGCCAGGGCTCTCCGGATAGCGAGAGATGCTTCAGCGAATTTAAGATATCGCTGAAGGGTGAGTGCTGAAAGATGTCCGCAGCGGTGAATTCCATGATCGGCGCCCAGTCGGATTCGACTGGCAGGGGCACAGGAGGTTCGGAGTCCGGCAGAGAGTCCGGCACCTCGGAGTCATGAGCTTTATGCGGGACAAGGTAAGTGTTCGGCTCCATCACCATAGAGGTTGCAGCTCCCGAGGCGGTGTCCAGCCATCCGTCCTCGATCTGAGCGATCGGCTCCGGACTATGGGTCGGAGCGGATTCGTGTGCGGCCTCCAAGATGCTGTCCGGCGGCAGAGTTAGGTCGTGCCCATCGTGACAGCGCGGCACGCTCGGCTGTGGCGCAGATCCATCGAAGATCAAGTCCCCGCGGATATCAGCCGTGAAGTTTAGGCTTCCAAACCCGACCTGACGGCCAGGGGCATAGCTTTCGATCTGCTCCAGATGGCCAAGTGAGTTGGCCCGCAGCGCGAAGCCGCCGAATACGAAGATCTGTCCGGGGAGAAAAGTCTCACCCAGGACTACGTCGTTGTCGATTGAAGAGGCCATCAAGCCTATCGGTGATGACACAGAGGAACTCTCAATGAAAGCACCAATGTCGGTGTCAAAACCGGCGGATCTCGGGTAGGGGGTCCCGAACTGTGCATCTAGGCGGATGGTAACAGGAGACAAGGGACACGATGTTTTACCCAGGTTCGGGCCCTCTTGATGGAGGTAAAACCCTACGTCCTGCTTGATTGATATTGATATTGTGGATGTTTACAAGAGTGGATCTACCACGAGATCAAGGAGGCTAAACCCTAGAAGCTAGCCTATGGTATGATTGTAATGGTTGTTGTTGTTCGGACTAGAGCCATCCGGTTTATATAGACACCGGAGAGGGCTAGGGTTACATAGAGTCGGTTACAATAGTATGAGATCTACGTATCCGTATCGCCAAGCTTTCCATCCACGCCAAGGAAAGTCCCATCCGGACACGGGACGAAGTCTTCAATCTTGTATCTTCATAGTCTTGGAGTCCGGTCGATGATGATGATAGTCCGGTCGATGATAGTTCGGCCGATGATGGTAGTCCGGCTATCGGACACCCCCTAATCCGGGACTCCCTCAACCATACTGCAATAAACATGATCATATCTTGTTCATGCTCAACGCAAACACCAAATAACATTTATTTAGGTTCAACACTAATCCTGAAAGTATAGGGAGCATGCGATGATGATCATATCAATCTTGGAACCAATTCCAGCACACATCATCACTTCACCCTCAACTAGTCTCCATTTATTCTGCAACTCCTGTTTCAAGTTACTAATCTTAGCAACCGAACAGTTATCAAATACCCAGGGGCTATTACGAGCATTAGTAAGGTACATATCAATAACATGTATATCAAATATACCTTTGTTCATTTTGCCATCCTTCTTATCTGCCAAATATTTGGGGTAGTTCCGCTTCCAGTCACCATTTCCTTTGCAGTAGAAGCACTCAATTTCAGGCTTAGGTCCATCTTTGGGCTTCTTCAGGGGAGTGACAACTTGCTTGCCATTCTTCTTGAAGTTCCCTTACTTTCCCTTGCCCTTTTCTTGAAACTAGTGGTCTTGTTAACCATCAACACTTGATGCTCTTTCTTGATTTCTACCTTCGCCATTTTTAGCATGGCAAAGAGCTTGGGAATAGTTTCCATTATCCCTTCACATTATAGTTCATCACGAAGTTCTAGTAGCTTGGTGATAGTGACTAGAGAACTCTACCAATCACTATCATATCTGGAAGATTAACTCCCACTTGATTCAAGCGATTGTAGTGCCCAGACATTCAGAGCACATGCTCACTAGCTGAGCTATTGTCCTCCATCTTGTAGGAAAAGTACTTGTCAGAGGTCTCATACCTCTCGACACGGGCATGAGTCTGAAATACCAATTTCAGCTCTTGGAACATCTCATATGCTCTGTGGCGTTGAACGTTTTTATGTCCCGGTTCTAAGATGTAAAGCATGGTGCACTAAACTATCAAGTGGTCATCATATCAAGCTTGCCAAACGTTCATAATGTCTGTATCTGCTCCTGCAATAGGTTTGTCACCTAGCGGTTCATTATGGACATAATTCTTTTGTGCAGCAATGAGGATAATCCTAAGATCACGAACCCAGTCTGCATCATTACTACTATCATCTTTCAACTTAGTTTTCTCTAGGAGCATATCAAAAAAATTGGGGAGCTATAACGCGAGACATTGATATACAACATAATTTGCAAATACTATCAGGACTAAGTTCATGATAAATTAAAGTTCAATTAATCAAATTACTTAAGAACTCCCACTTAAACTGACATCCCTCAAGTCATCTAAGTGTAGCGTGATCCAAATCAACTAAACCATGTCCGATGATCACGTGAGATGGACTAGTCATCAATGGTGAACATCTCTATGTTGATCATATCTACTATATGATTCACATTCGACCTTTCAGTCTCCAGCGTTCCAAGGCCATGTCTGTACATGCTAGGCTCGTCAAGTTTAACCCGAGTATTCTGCATGTGCAAAAATGTCTTGCACCCGTTGTATGTGAACGTAGAGCCTATCACACCCGATCATCAGGTGGTATCTCAGCACGAAGAACTTTCGCAAAAGTGCATACTCAGGGAGAACACTTATACCTTGAAATTTAGTTAAGGGATCATCTTATCATGCTACCGCCGTACTAAGCAAAATAAGATGCATACACTACTAGAATTAGGATCTTTGCCGGCAGCCAGCTCCTTGCCGTCTGCTAGCAGACGGCAAAGAAGGTCTATGCCCTCAGCTTAAAAGAAGCTGACAACAAAGAAAGAGTTGACGGGAAATATCATGTTTGCCGTCAGCCAGGTCTTTGGTGTCCGCTAGCAGATGGCATATAATCTTTGACGTCCACTAGCGGACGGCAAAGAGTAAGGGTGGCTTGATAACCCACAAGTATAGGGGATCAATTGTAGCCTCTTTCAATAAGTAAGATTGTTGAACCCAACGAGGAGCTAAAGGTGGAACAAATATTCCCTCAAGTTCTATCGACCACCGGTACAACTCTACACACGCTTAGCGTTTGCTTTACCTAGAACAAGTATGAAACTAGAAGTATTTTGTAGGTGTTGTTGGATAGGTTTGCTAGATAATAAAGAGCACGTAAATACAAACTAGGGGCTGTTTAGATAAAGAAGCAATAAAGTAAATATAGCGAGTGTGGAAAAGTTGTGGTAGGAGTTGTGAAATTGTCCCTAAGCAATTGACTACTTTACTAGACTGATAGCAAGTTTTATGTGGGAGAGGCATAATCTAACATACTTTCTCTTCTTGGATCATATGCACTTATGATTGGAACTCTAGCAAGCATCCCAACTACTAAAGATCATTAAGGTAAAACCCAACCATAGCATTAAAGTACCAAGTCCCCTTTATCCCATACGCCACAACCCCCTTACTCGGGTTTATGCTTCTGTCACTCAAGCAACCCACTATAAGTGAATCATGAACATATTGCAACACCCTACAGCGGGAATCCCTCACGCTTGCGCGACACGGAGGTAACAATAGGACAGCACCAATAATAAAACATGCAACTCAAACCAATCACGATCATCAATTAACCCATAGGACAAAACGGATCTACTCAAACATCATAAGATAGCCATACATCGTTGGGAAAAAATATATAGCATTGAGCATCATGTTTAAGTAGAGATTACAGCAGGTAAAAGAGGTGTTACACTGCTGCATAGAGGAGGGAAGAGTTGGTGATGAAGGCGGTGAAGTTGTTGGTGTAAATTGCGGTGGTGATGATGGCCCTCGGCGGCGTTCCGGCGCCACCGGAAGCAAGGGGGAGAGCGCCCCCTTCTTCTTCTTCTTCTTCCCTGACCTCCTCCCTAGATGGGAGAAGGGTTTCCGCTCTGGACCTTGGCCTCCATGGCGTGGGAGGGGTGAGAGCCCCTCCGATATTGGATTTGTCTCTCTGTCTCTCTCTATTTCCGTGTTCCTGATTCTTCCCTTTCACCTTTTCTTATATTCCCGGAGATTCGTAATTCCGATTGGGTTGTCCTTTGGAAACGATTTCTATCTGGATATTGGCTTTCTTGCAGCGAAAGAAGGGCACAAACCGCCTTACGGGGTGGCCACGAGGGCCCAGGGCACGCTTGACCCCCTAGGGCGCGCCCCCCTGCCTCGTGGCCCCCTCGGGCATTGTCTCGCGTTGATTCTTATTCCCAAAATTCATACATATTCGGAAAAAAAATCTCCGTACATTTTTCTTCCATTTGGACTCCGTTTGATATGGATTTTCTGTGAAATATAAAACATGCAACAGACAGGAACTGGCACTGGGCACTTGATCAATATGTTAGTCCAAAAAAATATAAAAAGTTGCCAAAAGTATATGAAAGTTGAATAATATTGGCATGGAATAATAAAAAATTATAGATACGATGGATCATGGCCCACTACCGAGAACCACCTAACGGACACTTTCTTTGCTGTCCGCTAGCGGACGGCAAAGAAAGTGGCCAAACTAACTTCTGTTAGCTTGGCTAGCAGACGGCAAAGAACCGTGCCCTAACTAAATTCCAACGATGCCCGCCCGCGCCCCATCTTTCTGTCCTCTCTCTGTCTCTCTTTCTCTCTCTCACTCTCTCTCTCTCTCTTGCTCTCTCGCTCTCTCTCTCTCTCTCTC
>NC_041389.1:574816638-574820392 GCF_002162155.2 Triticum dicoccoides | reverse complement strand
CGCCCCGGCGCCCCTCTCCTCCACCACCGCGGCCGCCTGGCCCCTCCGGCGCCCCTCCTCCACCCGGCCGCCCCGGCGCCCCTCTCCTCCACCCCCGCAGCCACCCCACCGCTCTGGCGACCCAGGCTCCGGTCAAACCTCTTGTATTTTTTATTTTTGTATTTTTGTATTTTAAGTTTAGTTTAGGTTTACTTTAGGTTTGGTTTAGTTTAGGTTTACTTTAGTTTACTTTAGGTTTGGCTCATCCAGACTCCTCCTATTGGCATCCATCTCCCTAGTGTAGAGAGAGAAAAAGAGCAGAGAGCCTTATATTGCAGTGCTAGAATTCATTACGATCATTCAGAATCAGATTATAATGTCTCGGATAATTCTACTCCATGTTACTTGCTGGCAGATGCTTATTTAGAATCAGGTTATAATTTTTCAGATAATTAGGTTTGCCTCTTATGATCATTCAGAATCATACGAGCCAATGGCAGATCAAGTGATCGTTATGGTTGGCATATCGCGGCCATGTTCAGTTCCTTTCTCTCAATCTCTTTGAATAATGGTGCCTTATGTAGCTTGCATTGCAATCCCAGGCAGATTACTTGCTGGGAACGGTTTGTTGGCCACTCTATGTGTGCCTTTGCAAGCTCCGAACCTGCGGCGCGGCGCGGAAGATGCATAACGTATGTTTAGTTTGGGTTTAATTTAGTTTACTTTAAGTTTGATTTAGTTTAGGTTTACTATAGAACTAATTAACAGCACATTCAACTATAGTTTTGGAATCCCTATTAGTTGAAACATGCGCATTACAAAGTTTCATATCTATGATCAATTTGTTGATAGACCGTTTAGATGATGCTTATTTCTCTTGCTGGCAGATGCTTATTTCTTTAGGTTGAGCAAGTATAAGATTATAGTTGACCAAGTATAAGATTACAGTATAGTTATAATGTCTTACCCCAGCTTGCATTTCCATACCTTTTCTGTAATAGGATCCCATGGTAATGTGATGTGGTACTTGTTCTAATTTGCATACAAAGTAAATTGATTTTAGGACACTTCACTTAGTTTCTGATTTGAGGTATAGTTTTGTTTGTTTCTGTGTGCCACCTAGAGCCACCTAAAATATGGTGCAACTATGATTGTTGCCACAAGTATTCCAATGTGATCACACCACAAGGAAATTTAGGTTTAGCTTTGGTTAAGAAGAAATAAGAAAGATGAAAAAAAATAAGAAGAAGAAGATAAAGAGAAGGAAGAAGATTAATTAAGTGTTGTTGAGCACAAGTGCACTACTTTTTTTTATCAGTTTTCTTTCGTGTCTAAAAACTTGGCTTTGTTCCAACTATGTCCATTTATCAAATTAATATGATACAATTCATAGATATGGTTCTAGCTAGCTATGTTTATAGATATGCTTCTAGATACTAATTGGTCTCTTCTGCTGCTTATCAGAGACGGGGGGAGGCCGCCACCGCAGGCTACGCTCTGCCACAGTGGAGTACGAGTTGGACGGTTTCGAGTTCTTCACGATCATACTTGAGAATTCCTCCAAGAGGCAGGTATATAAAAGGAGAGATCTTTGATGACCCACAAGTATAGGGGATCTATCATAGTCCTTTCGATAAGTAAGAGAGTCGAACCCAACGAGGAGCAGAAGGAAATGACAAGAGGTGTTCAGTAAGGTATTCTTTGCAAGCACTGAAATTATCGATAACAGACAGTTTTGTGATAAGGTAATTCGTAACGGGTAACAAGTAACAAAAGTAAACAAGGTGCGGCAAGGTGGACCAATCCTTTTTGTAGCAAAGGACAAGCCTGGACAAACTCTTATATAAAGGAAAGCGCTCCCGAGGACACATGGGAATTATCGTCAAGCTAGTTTTCATCATGCTCATATGATTCACGTTCGTTACTTTGATAATTTGATATATGGGTGGACCGGTGCTTGGATACTGCCCTTCCTTGGACAAGCATCCCACTTATAATTAACACCTCTCGCAAGAGTCCGCAACTACGAGAGAAGAATTAAGGTAAACCTAACCATAGCATGAGACATATGGATCCAAATCGGCCCCTTACGAAGCAACGCATAAACTAGGATTTAAGCTATTGTCACTCTAGCAACCCATCATCTACTTATTAATTCTCAATGCCTTCCCCTAGGCCCAAATAATGGTGAAGTGTCATTTAGTCGACGTTCAAATAACACCACTAGAGGAAAGACAACATACATCATATCAAAATATTGAACGAATACCAAATTCACATGACTACTTATAAAAAGACTTCTCCCATGTCCTCAGGAACAAATGTAACTACCCACAAAGCATATTCATGTTCATAATCAGAGGGGAATTAATATGCATAAAGGATCTGAACATATGATCTTCCACCGAATAAACCAACTAGCATCAACTACAAGGAGTAATCAACACTACTAGCAACTCACAGGTACCAATCTAAGGTTTTGAGACAAAGATCAGATACAAGAGATGAACTAAGGTTTGAGAGGAGATGGTGCTGGTGAAGATGTTGATGGAGATTGACCCCCTCCCGATGAGAGGATTGATGGTGATGATGATGGTGAGGATTTCCCCCTCCCGGAGGGATGTTTCCCCGGCATAATAGCTCCGCCGGAGCCCTAGATTGGTTCCGCCTCGAGACGGCAGCGCCTCATCCCGAAAGCTTCCTTATGATTTTTTCCAGGGCAAAATAAACCTTATACCAGAAGATGGGTATCGGGGGGCTTCCAGGTGGCCCACGAGGCAGGGGGCGCGCCCCTACCCTCGTGGACAGAGGGTGGCCCTCCTTGGGTGCTTTCTTTGCCCAATATATTTTTATAAATTCCAAAATTGACTTTTGTGGTGTTTCAGGACTTTTGGAGTTGTGCATAATAGGTCTCTAATATTTTGCTCTTTTTCCAGCCCAGAATCCAGCTGCCGACATTCTCCCTCTTCATGTAAACCTTGTAAAATAAGAGAGAAAAGGCATAAGTATTGTGACATAATGTGTAGTAACAGCCCATAATGCAATAAATATCGATATAAAGCATGATGCAAAATGGACGTATGAACTCCCCCAAGCTTAGACCTCGCTTGTCCTCAAGCGGAAGCCGATATCAAAAAATATGTCCACATGTTTAGAGATAGAGGTGTGGATAAAATAAAATACGGACATGAGGGCATCATGATCATTCTTAGAACAACTATATATATTGTCATATGGCTTCTTATGCTAAAGTAACAATCTATTCACAATATCATGTATGAATCAGAAACTTCATTGAAAACTAGCAAACTATAATCTCAGTCATTGAGGCAATTGCAATTTATCATAACATCAGAAAGAGTCAAATATGAGAGCTTTTCATTAAGTCCACATACTCAACTATCATTTAGTCTTTCACAATTGCTAACAATCATGCAATACTTATGGGTATGAAGTTTCAATCGGACACAAAGAAAGATAGGGGCTTATAGTTTCGTCTCCCAACCTTTTACCTCAAGGGTAATGTCAACAATAATGTCTTATGAAAACCTACATCCAATTGGATATATATATATATATATATATATATATATATATATATATATATATATATATATATATATATATATCAGGATCTTTCCAACACATGGTGCTTGGCAAAGGATAAAATGTAAAAAGGAAAGGTGAAGATCACCATGATTCTTGTATAAGGTAGAAGAGAAAAATAAAAGGTAGGCCCTTCGCAGAGGGAAGCATAGGTTGTCATGTGATTTTA
>NC_041389.1:574760841-574816264 GCF_002162155.2 Triticum dicoccoides | reverse complement strand
TCACAATTGCTAACAATCATGCAATACTTATGGGTATGAAGTTTCAATCGGACACAAAGAAAGATAGGGGCTTATAGTTTCGTCTCCCAACCTTTTACCTCAAGGGTAATGTCAACAATAATGTCTTATGAAAACCTACATCCAATTGGATATATATATATATATATATATATATGTATATATATATATATATATATATATATATATATATATATCAGGATCTTTCCAACACATGGTGCTTGGCAAAGGATAAAATGTAAAAAGGAAAGGTGAAGATCACCATGATTCTTGTATAAGGTAGAAGAGAAAAATAAAAGGTAGGCCCTTCGCAGAGGGAAGCATAGGTTGTCATGTGATTTTATGGTTGGATGCACAAAATCTTAATGCAAAAGAACGTCACTTTATATTGCCTCTTGTGATAGAGACCTTTATTATGCAGTCCGTCACTTTTATTTATTCCATATCACAAGCTCGTACAAAGATTATTTTCTCCACACTAATAGATCATACATATTTAGAGAGCAATTTTTATTCCTTGCAGCAATGACAACTTACTTGAAAGATCTTACTCAATCCATAGGTAGGTATGGTGGACTCTCATGGCAAAACTGGGTTTATGATGTTTGGAAGCACAAGTAGTATCTCTACTTGCTGCAAAGAGTTTTGCTAACATGAGGGAGAAAGTCAAGCTCAACTTGTTGGATGATCCATGACAATATACTTTATTTCGGATATAAGAAAGCATAACCCATTACGTTGTCTTCCTTGTCCAACATCAAATATTTAGCATGTCATATTTTGATGAGTGCTCACAATCATAAAAGATGTCCAAGATAGTATATTTATATGTGAAAACCTCTCTTTCTTTATTACTTCCTATTAATTGCAACGATGACCAAAACTATGTTTGTCAACTCTCAACAACTTTTATTCATCATACTCTCTATATGTGAAGTCATTACTCTCCATAAGATCAATATGATCTTTTTGTTTATTTGTATTCTTTCTTTTTCTTTTACTCCCTCAAGATCATAGCAAGATAGCAAACCCTCGACTCAAAACTAATCTTTTGTATATAGCTCACGGACTTGATTACATAGATAGGGATCAACACAAAAACTCAAAGCTAGACCATACTAAAACTTTATTTTACTAGATCAAGATATAACCAAAAGGATCGAACGAAGAAAAACGGTAAAGATAGAAGTGTGATGGTGATACGATATCGGGGCACCTCCCCCAAGCATGGCAGTTGCCAAGGGGAGTGCCCATACCCATGTTATTATGTCTCTTTCTTCAGAGGTGGTGATATTGGAGTTGTTGATGACGGGTAGTGCCACATCAAGCGTAGGAGATCCTCCAACTTGCGGATAATGCCCTTGAGTGCGGTGATATGCTCTTGCAACAAAATATATTCACGTGTGAGATACTTATTTTGTATGCAAGCAAGCTCAATCATCTTGAAAACTTCAATCTTAGTTGGGGTGAGATAATTGTAGTAAGGTTGAGAGAAGCCTTCTTCTTCTACTGTTAGGACTTTCTCCTTTGAGACCTCCTTGATCTTGTCGCCTTCCTTGATTTCCCTGATTTCTTCTTGCTTTGCCTGTATCTTCATTAGCGAAGCATTGTCGCCCACATTGTGGGAGGAGGGGGATGACATATTGCTCTAATCTGCGGCAGAAACAACTTAAAACAAGAAACAGAGGATTTCGTCGTGGTACGGTGGTCAAAACCTTCGGGAGATTATATAATGAATTTTTACCGACCAAAAGAAGTATTGTGCAAGAAAACAGAGTTCGGAGAGCACACGAGGTGCCCACGAGGTAGGGAGGCGCGCCCAGGGGGTAGGGCACACCCTCCACCCTCGTGGATGCCTCGTGTCCTTCCCGGACTACTTCTTATTTTTCCTATTTTCTTAAATATTCCAAAACAGAGAAAAATTGCTATTAGAACTATTTTGGAGTCGATTTACTTACCGTACAACATACCTATTCCTTTTCGGAGTCTGAAACGTTCTGGAAAGTGTCCCTTATGTACTCCTCCGGGGTTACGATGTCAATAACATTGGTTTCAACATTTATGGGATTACCTCAGATATAATGTTTGATTCTTTGACCGTTCACCACCTTCGGATTTATGCCTTCGAAGTTGTCGATTTTTATGGCACCGAAACGATAGACCTCCTCGATAACGTAAGGACCTTCCCATTTAGAGAGAAGTATTCCTGCAAAAAATCTCAAACGAGAGTTGTATAGCAAAACATAATCGCCTACATTAAACTCACACTTTTGTATCCTTTTGTCATGCCATCTTTTAACTTTTTCTTTAAACAATTTGGCATTCTCATAGGCGTGGGTTCTCCATTCATCAGTGAGCTAATGTCAAATAGCCTCTTCTCACCGCAAGTTTGAAATCATATTTGAGCTCTTTAATGGCCCAATATGCGTTATGTTCTAGTTCGAGAGGTAAGTGACATGCTTTTCCATAAACCATTTTATACGGAGACATACCCATATGATTTTTATATGCTGTTCTATAGGACCATAATGCATCATCAAGTTTCTTGGACTAGTTCTTTCTAGATCTATTAACAGTCTTTTGCAAAATTAATTTAAGCTCTCTATTACTCAATTCTACTTGATCGCTAGACTGTGGGTGGTATGGAGATGCAATTCTATGATTAACATCATACTTAGCAAGCATTTTACGAAAAGCACCATGAATAAAATGTGAACCACCATCAGTCATTAAGTACCTAGGGACTCCAAACCTCGGAAAAATAACTTCTTTAAGCATTTTAATAGAAGTGTTATGATCAGCACTACTAGTTGGAATATCTTCTACTCACTTAGTAACGTAATCAACAGCAACTAAAATATGCGTATACCCATTAGAGGAGGGAAACGGTCCCATATAATCAAAGCCCCAAACATCAAATGGTTCAATAACAAGTGAATAGTTCATAGGCATTTCTTGACATCTACTAATATTACCAATTCTTTGACATTCATCACAAGACAAGACACACTTACAGGCATCTTTGAAGAGAGTAGGCCAATAAAAACCGGATTGCAATACCTTATGTGCAGTTCTATCTCCCACGTGATGTCCTCCATATGCCTCGGAGTGACACTTGTGTAGGATCTGTTCCTGTTCATGCTCAGGTAAACAACGTCTAATAACACCATCTACTCCTTCTTTATAAAGGTGTGGGTCATCCCAGAAGTAATGTCTTTAATCATAGAAAAACTTTTTCTTTTGCTGGTATGTGAAACTAGGTGGCATAAATTTAGCAACAATGTAATTAGCATAATCAGCATACCATGAAGTAGTACGAGAAGCATTCATGACAGATAATTGTTCATCAGGAAAGCTATCATCAATAGGTAGTGGGTCATCAAGAAGTTTCTCTAACCTAGAAAAGTTGTCTGCAACGGGGTTCTCAGCTCCCTTTTTATCAATAATATACAAATGAAATTCTTGTAGCAGGAGAACCCATCTAATAAGTCTAGGTTTAGCATCTTTCTTTTCCATAACGTATTTAATAGCAGCATGATCAGTGTGAACAGTTACTTTGGAATCAACAATATACGGTCAAAACTTATCACAAGCAAATACAACTACTAAAAATTCTTTTTCAGTAGTAGCATAATTTCTCTAGGCACTATCTAGAGCTTTACTAGCATATTGGATAACATTTAATTTCTTATCAACTCTTTGTCCTAGAACAGCACCTACAGCATAATCACTAGCATCACACATGATTTCAAATGGTAAATTCCAATCAGGTGGCTGAACAATAGGTGCAGAAATCAAGGTTTTCTAAGTATTTCAAATGCTTCTACACAATCACCATAAAATACAAAAGGAACATCTTTTTGTAAGAGATTAGTTAGAGGCCTAGAAATTTTAGAGAAGTCTTTAATGAACCTCCTATAAAAACCGGCATGACCAAGGAAACTTCTTATACCTTTGATGTCCTTGGGACACGACATCTTTTCAATAGTATCAACTTTAGCTTTATCAAATTCAATACCTCTTTCAGAAATCTTATGCCCCAAGACAATACCTTCATTAACCATAAAGTGGCACTTCTCCCAATTCAAGACAAGACTAGTTTCTTCACATCTCTGGAAGGCTCGATCAAGGTTGCTTAAGCAATCATCAAAAGAAGTTCCATACATAAAGAAATCATCCATGAAAACCTCAATAATCTTTTCACAAAAGTCAGAGAATATAGCAGCCATACATCTTTGAAAGGTAGGTGGAGCATTAGATAAACCAAAAGGCATACGTCTTTAAGAAAAGGTACCGAAAGGGCAAGTAAAAGTGGTCTTCTCCTGATCCTCTTTTGACACGGGTATTTGAGACAAACCAGAATAACCATCTAGAAAGAAAAAATGTGTATGTTTGGGTAATCTTTCTAGCATTTGATCGATAACAGGCAGAGGGTAATGATCTTTTCTAGTAGCTTTATTCAATTTGCGGAAATCAATTACCATTCTATAAATTGTAATAATTCATTGTGGGATCAATTCGTCTTTATCATTAGGAACAACAGTGATACCTCCCTTCTTAGGGACACAATGAACGGGACTTACCCACTGACTATCAGCAACAGGATAAATTATACCTGCCTCCATAAGCTTTAGTATTTCATTTCTTACCACTTCTTTCATCTTAGGGTTTAACCGTCGTTGGTGATAAGCAACTGGTTTAGCATCTACCTCCAATCTTATTTTATGCTGGCATAGAGTGGGGCTAACGCCCTTAAGATCATCGAGAGTATATCCAATAGCAGCACGGTGCTTCTTCAGAGTTTTCAATAATTTCTCTTCTTCCTACTATGAAAGGTTAGCACTAATAATAACAGGATATATCTTCTTTTCATCAAGATAAGCATATTTGAGAGTATCAGGTAAAGGTTTAAGCTCAGACACGGGATCGCCCTTGGGTGGAGGGGGGTCCCCTAGAATTTCAATAGGCAAGTTGTGTTTCAAAATAGGTCCCTGTTTAAAGAATACTTCATGTATTATCCTTCTTTCATTCATGAACATATCATTTTCATGGTGTAGCAAATATTGTTCTAAAGGATCATTAGGAGGCACGGCAATAGAAGAAAGACCAATAATTTCATCTTTACTAGGCAATTCCTTATAATGGGGTTGTCTACGGAATTTAGCAAAATTAAAATCCTGAGACATATCCCCTAAACCAACAGTAACAATATCTTTTTCGCAATCTATCTTAGCATTAATAGTATTCAAGAAGGGTCTACCAAATATAATGGGACAAAAGTCATCTTGTGGAGAACCAAGAACAAGAAAATCAGCACGATATTTAATTTTCCCACACAAGACCTCAACATCTCTAACAATCCCAATTGGTGAAATACTATCTCTATCGGCAAGCTTAATTGTAACATCAATATCTTCTATCTCAGTAGGTGCAAATATCATGCATAATTTCTTTGTATAAGGAATGAGGTATTGCACTCGCACTAGCACCCATATCACATAAGCCATGATAGCGATGATCTCCTATTTTAACAGAAACAACAGGCATGCCAACAACAAGTCTATGTTTATGTTTAGTATCGGGCCTAGCAATTCTAGCAGCTTCATCATAGAAGTAAATAACATGCCCATCAATATTATCGACCAAGAGATCCTTCACCATAGCAATACTAGGTTCAACTTTAATTTTCTCACTAGGTGTAGGTGTTCTAGCATTACTCTTACGTACCACAGTTAAAGCTTTAGCATGATCCTTTATTCTAACAGGGAAAGGTGGTTTCTCAATATAAGCAGTAGGAACAATAGGATCAACATTATAAGTGATAGTCTTTTCTTCAACTTTAATAGGTTCAACTACTTTTACTTCAATGGGAGGATGATATTTAAACCACTTCTCCTTAGGGAGATCAACATGAGTAGCAAATGATTCATAGAAAGAGGCTACTATCTCAGAGTCAAGTCCATATTTAGTGCTAAATTCACGAAAAGCATCGGTGTCCATAAAAGACTTAACACAATCAAACTTAGGTGTTATACCTGACTCTTTACCTTCGTCAAGTTCCCAATCTTCGGAGTTGCATTTAATTCTTTCCAACAAATCCCATCAGAATTCAATAGTCTTCACCATAAAAGAGCCAGTACAAGAAGTATCAAGCATGGAGCGATTATTTAGAAAAAGTCGACCATAAAATTTTTGAATAATGATTTCTCTTGAGAGCTCATGATTGGGGCATGAATATAACATTGCCTGAAGCCTCCCCCAATCTTGAGCCATACTTTCTCCATCGCGTGGGAAAAAATTATATATATAATTGCGATCACGATGAACCAGATGCATAGGATAAAACTCCTGATGAAATTCCAATTTCAATCGGTTGTAGTTCCATGACCCAATATCATCACATAGCCTAAACCATGTCAATGCCTTTACCTTCAAAGATAAAGGGAAGAACTTCTTCTTTATTACATCCTCGGGCATTCTAGCAAGCTTAAATAATCCACAAACTTCATCCACATAGATTAGGTGCATATCGGGATGTAATGTTCCATCTCGTGTAACAGGATTAGCTAGCAATTTCTCTATCATACCTGAAGGAATTTCAAAGCAAACATTTTTAGTAGGTTCAGTAGGTTGAGGAGCAACTCTTTGATCTACTAGTCCGGGTGAAGATACCCCGAACAAGCCCCTCAAAGGATTATTTTCCATGGTAACAAGTGACAGTAAGTTTCAACACACTACATAAATTTTTCCTTACCAAATTCCACCTACCAAAGGCGCTTCACTCCCCGGCAACGGCGCCAGAAAAGAGTCTTGATGACCCACAAGTATAGGGATCTATCATAGTCCTTTCGATAAGTAAGAGTGTCGAACCCAACGAGGAGCAGAAGGAAATGATAGGCGGTTTTCAGTAAGGTATTCTCTGCAAGCATTGAAATTATCGGTAACAGATAGTTTTGTGATAAGGTAATTCGTAACGGGTAACAATTAACAAAAGTAAACAAGGTGCAGCAAGGTGTCCCAATCCTTTTTGTAGAAAAGGACAAGCCTGGACAAACTCCTATATAAAGGAAAGTGCTCCCGAGGACACATGGGAATTATCATCAAGCTAGTTTTCATCATGCTCATATGATTCACGTTCATTACTTTGATAATTTGATATGTGGGTGGACCGGTGCTTGGGTACTGCCCTTCCTTGGACAAGCATCGCACTTATGATTAATCCCTCTTGAAAGCATCCGCAACTATGAAAGAAGAATTAAGGTAAACCTAACCATAGCATGAAACATATGGATCCAAATTGGCCCCTTACGAAGCAACACATAAACTAGGGTTTAAGCTTATGTCACTCTAGCAACCCATCATCTACTTACTAATTCTCAATGCCTTCCCATAGGCCCAAATAATGGTGAAGTGTCATGTAGTCGACGTTCACATAACACCACTAGAGGAAAGACAACATACATCTCATCAAAATATCGCACGAATACCAAATTCACATGACTACTTGTAACAACACTTCTCCCATGTCCTCAAGAACAAAAGTAACTACTCACAAATCATATTCAAATTCATAATCAGATGGGGTATTAATATGCATAAAGGATCTAAACATATGATCTTCCACCGAATAAACCAACTAGCATCAACTACAAGGAGTAATCAACACTACTAGCAACCCACAGGTACCAATCTAAGGTTTTGAGACAAAGATCAGATACAAGAGATGAACTAGGGTTTCAGAGGAGATGGTGCTGGTGAATATGTTGATGGATATTGACCCCCTCCCGATGAGAGGATCGATGGTGATGACGATGGTGACGATTTCCCCCTCCTGGAGGGATGTTTCCCCAGTAGAACAGCTCCGCGGGAGCCCTAGATTGATTCTGCCAAGGTTCCGCCTCGAGACGGCGGCGCTTCGTCCCGAAAGCTTCCTTATGATTTTTCCACGGCAAAAGACACCTTATACCAGAAGATGGGCATCGAGGGGCTTCCAGGTGGCCCACGAGGCAGTGGGCGCACCCAGGAGGGTAGGGCACCCCCCCCCCCACCCTCATGGACAGAGGGTGGCCCGCCTCTAGTGTTCTTCACCCAATATTTTTATAAATTCCAAAACTGACGTCCGTGGAGTTTCAGGACTTTTGGAGTTGTGCATAATAGGTTTTATTATTTTGCTCCTTTTCCAGCCCAGAATCCAGCTGCCGGGATTCTCCCTCTTCATGTAAACCTTGTAAAATAAGAGAGAAAAGGCATAAGTATTGTAACATAATGTGTAGTAATATCCCATAATGCAATAAATATCAATATAAAAGCATGATGCAAAATGGACGTATCAATCTCCCATTCACCCATCTCTTTATCATAACTCTGCCATTTGCTACATAACACCTTGACCCATGTTGCAGAGGCTGCCTGACACTTTTATGAAGATGCTGGATGGCCATCGTCCAAAGAATGTGACGCTGCGACAGGCCGGCAACGGGGTTTGGAGGCATTGGGATGTGGAGGTGGTGATCAGGAAGGACCACATGTACCTATGTCGTGGCTGGCAGCAGTTTGTCCGTGCCTACGACCAGAGGCACAGGTACTTCCTTGTCTTCAGGTACGATGGTGACGCCATGCTCATCGTGAAGGTGTTCAACACGACTATCTGCTGCATGCACTACCAGGACGATGATGATGCCAATACGCTCTGCCTCTTCTTACTCTCCATTTGGCTTTGTCTCACACTGATTGTTAAAAAACTTTGTTGCATTTGGTCAGGCAATCGGAGTAGCGGCAGAGACTCTGGCTACAACGCTAGCAGCAGCGAGTCTGGCTACAGCGAAAGCAGTAGACTGGGGATGAGGAGGTGCTGGCTGATGATGGGAAAGACATGGTGGTGGCTGAGGATAACCTAGCGATGGTGGTGGCTAACGATGGGCAAGAGATGGTGGTGGCTCATGATGGGCAAGAGATGGTGGTGGCTGAGGATGACCTAGCAATGGTGCTGCCTGAAGATGGCCTCGCGATGGTGGTGGTGCCTGACAATGACCTCGTGATGGTGGTGGTGCTGGCGATCCCACAGCCGGGCCACATGACCGTGCCAATTGTGGTAGAAGACTACATCCCGTTGCCTCCACTGCCTCGTCGCTCTAGGCGCATCAGGATGAAGGAGAAGGAGAAGAAGGAGGAGTGAACTATGTCAGGTATGTCAGATCTCCAAAATTATCTATACTTAGCTTTGTTTCCTCCGAAATGACCTAAGTTAGCTCTAATATGCTAAGTTATCTCTAATATGCTTAGTTACCTAGGTTTGCTCAATAATGACATACACTTGGCTTACTTATGTAAAAAATGGCATATTTACGCTTAGTTAACTAAAAAATGGCATAATTAGTTAAGTTAGCTCCAAAATTACACATTTAACCTAGGTTAGCTCCAATATGATCCATTTTAGCTAGATTAGCTCCAAAATTATCCATTTTACCTATGTTAGCTCAAAAATGGCATAATTACTTATGTTAGCACAAAAATGACCTATACTTACCTTATTTTCATCCAAATTGACATAATAAGCTTAGTTAGCTAAAAATGGCATAATTACCTATGTAAGTCTAAAATGACACAAATAAGGAATAAGAAGAAGAAAAACAAGGAAGAGGAGAAATAGAAAGAATAGAAGAAGAAAAACAAGAAAAAGAAAGAATAAAAGAAGAAGAATGAGAAGGAAAAGGGTAAAAACCTTCTTCTTGCTCCTCTTCTTCTAGTCTTCTTCTTCTTCTTCTTCTAGTCTTCTTCTTCTTCTTCTTCTTCTAGTCTTCTTCTTCTACTACTACTACTACTTCTCCAAAATGACCTAAGTTAGTTCTAATATGCTTAGTTACCTAGGTTATCTCAATAAATACCTATACTTAGCTGCTTTATATAAAAAATGGCATAATATGCTTAGTTCACTCAAAAATCGCATAATTAGCTAGGTTAGCTCCATTTTACCTAAGTATGCTTACTTCTTCTTCTAGTCTTCTTCTTCTTCTTCTAGTATTCTTTTTCTAACTTTCTTGTTTCCCATTTTGCAGATTTCATTTACTTCACGGAAACTTGCATGGATGGAGTGCTTCTTTTCCCTTTCTGCTTTTATTTTGTATCGATGAACAATGTGGAACTTGTTATATGGATGGATAGGTGTTGGATGGACAATGTGAAACTATTGTAATATGTATGGACAATGTGGAACAATGTGTTGGTTATGTATGTATATATGATGAAACTTGTGTGTTGGATATGTCTGCTGTGAAATTTGTGTGTTCAAACTTGTGTGTTCAAATTGAATGAATCTAAGAAAAAACAGGGCTATACAGACTCTTTGTCGTCCGCTGGAAGACGACAAAGAGGATTGCCTTCAGCCAGCAGACGGCAAACCTACCACATGGCAGCTACCTGTTCAACCTGAGGGGCTGGCCTATTTGGTTACTTTCTCGTCCGCTGGCTGATGGTAAAGATGAAATGGTCTTTGTCGTCCGCCAGCTGATGGCAAAGCGCACCATTAACCCCCTAACGGCCATAAGCTGCCATGTCTGCCGTCCAAGTCCTTTGTCGTGGGCTGGCGGACGGCAAAGACCATATCATCTTTGCCGTCCGCCAGCAGACGGCAACCAGCCCTTTGCCGTAGCCTATTCAGACGGACCTGTTGTCGTCTGCTGACAGACGGCAAAGGCCTTTGCCGCCAGGCATGAAAGTGCATAATTTCTGTACCCTCGTACCCTCGTAGACCAAAAGCGGAAGCGTTTGTTAACGTGTTTGACGTATTCGAACTTCTCCTCATTCTGACCGATCAAGCACCGAACGTAAGGCACCTCCGAGTTATGCACACGTTCTGCTTGATGACGTCCCTTGAACACGACGGCGTGGTGACGGTGATGGTGAAGTGATCCGTGCAGGCCTTCGCCTAGGCACTACAAAGATATGACCGGAGGCGTAAACTGTGGAGGGGGCCGCCGCACACGGCTAACAATTGTTGGTGTGTGTTCTAGCGGTGCGCCCCTCATATATATAGGTTGGGGGGAAGAGAGGTAGACAAGGGGGCGCCCCAAGTAGGAGGAATCCTACTTGGGCACCTCCCAATTCGGCCTCCCCCCTTTCCTATTCCTATTCGGAGTAGGAAGGAAAAAGGGGGAGGGGGAATCCTATTCCCTTTTTCCTTTCCTCTTTCCCCTTTCCTTCTCCAATTTGGCCAGCCCATATGGGGGCGCACCAGCCTCTTTGTGGCTGGTGTGTTTCCCCTCTCGGCCCATAAGGCCCATATCTTTTGCCGGAGGTGCCCGGAACCCCTTCCGGTGACCCGATAAGTACCCGGTGTTTCCGAAACACTTCGGGTGTCCGAATACCATCATCCTATATATCAATCTTTCCCTCTCGACCATTTAGAGACTCCTCGTCATGTATGTGATCCCATCCGAGACTCCAAACAACATTCGGTCACCAAATCACATAACTCATATAATAACAAATCGTCATCGAACATTAAGCGTGCGGACCCTACGGGTTCAAGAACTATGTAGACATGACCGAGACACCTTTCTAGTCAATAACCAACAGCGGAATCTGGATGCTCATATTGGTTCCTACATATTCTACGAAGATCTTTATCAGTCAAACCGCAATGACAACATACGTAATACCATTTGTCATCGGTATGTGACTTGCCCGAGATTCGATCATCGGTATCTTCGTACCTAGTTCAATCTCGTTACCGGCAAGTCTCTTTACTCGTTCTATAATACATCATCCCTCAACTAACTCATAGTCAAATTGCTTGCAAGGCTTATTATGATGTGCATTACCGAGAGGGCCCAGAGATACCTACTCGATACTCGGAGTGACAAATCCTAATCTCGATCTATGCCAACCTAACAAACACCTTCAGAGATACCTGTAGAGCATCTTTATAATCACCCAATTACATTGTGACATTTTATAGCACACAAGGTATTCCTCCAGTATCCGGGAGTTGCATAATCTCATAGCCAAAGGAATATGTATATGCCATGAAGAAAGCAATAGCAACAAAACTTAACGATCATTATGCTAAGCTAAAGGATGGGTATTGTCCATCACATCATTCTCCTAATGATGTGATCCCATTCATCAAATCACAACACATGTCTATGGTTAGGAAACTTAACCATCTTTGATTAACGAGCTAGTCTAGTAGAGGCTTACTAGGGACATGGTGTTTTGTTTATGTATCCATGCACGTATCAAGTTTCCGGTTAATACAATTCTAGCATGAATAATAAACATTTATCATAATATAAGGAAATATAAAATAACTACTTTATTATTGCCTCTAGGGCATGTTTCCTTCAAGAAGAAGTAGAAGGAGCGGCCAACGAGAAGATGGAGATGGGCGAGGGGGCTCCACCCCTTCCCTCATTTATAGCCGGGGGGTAACCGTCAGCCTCCATGATCCCACGCGATGATTATTTTCCTCTGCATGCAGCAAGCTCTTGTCAAGTCGAAACAATTAACAAGGCCGCATGGGGAAGCAGAGACACCCACATCCCATCAATCGCTACACATCGGCCAAGGGCACAGGCGGTTAGGGCCTGCGGCGCTCCGCACTTGCCCTTTGGCTTTGCCCCGAAGCCAAGTTCGAGCACGCCTTGGGCCCGGGGGCTACTGTCGGTGAATGGGGGTACCCAGACTTGCCTGCCTGCGGCCCATGGCGTAGCTCCATCAATGGCCTGGTACAGCCCACCTTCAGCATTAACAACTCAAGACCCTCGCGAGGGGCCAAGCCTCGCGAGGCGGACGACACCAAGACCTCCAGGAGGAGCGGCCTCTTCAGGCTGGCTCCTAAGGAGCGGACATCTCTATGCAAGTCTGACTTCATGATGTTCGGATAACAGGAGCCATGACGACCAAGGCCAGGAGGGCGCCAGCGGGCACAAGACGGCAGGTTCCTCTTTGGTGCTACGGAGGCAAGCGCAGGCGCGGAGTCCCGAGGAATCAGCCAAAGGTTTCCATTCCCGTTCAACAAGACCAAGACCGCCAGGACGACAGGACGAGGACATCGCCGAGCCCACCACAGTGTCATGACCAGAAGCTTTGCAGGCGAAGACTACTTTTGTCAGGATAAGATGTACTAGTTGTCTCCCTTCAAATTTGTCAGTTGTGGGATCCCTTCCCGCCTTCATTTGGGAAGAGGGCCAAGGCCGCTATAAATAGGACCTAGCCACCACCATAGTGACATGCAACTCGGTCAGACCGATTTAGTAAACCTAGTGACCGTTAGGGTTTTCGGTGGGACCGACATGCAACTCGATACGACCGATATGGTTAGGGTTAGGGCATAATGTAATCTTGGTGAGAATGATTACACAAACTCGGTGAGACTGATTTTGGTAATAAGCTAACTAGAGAGTTGGTCGGGTAAACTCGGTGGGACTGATTCGCTCATTTCGGTGAGACCGAAATGTTACAAAAAGGAAACGGAGACTTTACATTGCAATCTTGGTGGGACAGATCGCTCACTTCGGTTAGACCGAAACATTATGAAGGGAAACAGAGAGATTACAATCCCATCTCGGTGAGACCAAGATCCCTATCGGTGAGACCGATTTGCCTAGGGTTTGTGGCAGTGGCTATGACATCTAAACTCGGTGGCGCCGGATAGAAAGAATCGGTAGGGTTGAGTTTGACTTTTAGTTTGGGTCGTATGTGGATATGAGAAAGTAGTTGAGGGTTTTTGGAGCATACCACTAAGCATTGTGGAGCAAGAAACTCATTAAGCAACACCTCATCCCTTCTTGATAGTATTGGCTTTTCCTATAGACTCAATGTGATCTTGGATCACTAAAATATAAAATGTAGAGTCTTGAGCTTTTGAGCTTGAGCCAATCCTTTTGTCCTTTGTATTTTGAGGGATCCACTTTCCTCATCCATGCCATGCCATTCATTGAGCTTTTCCTGAAATATTTGTCTTGGAATAGTATTAGCCCAATGAGCTATATGTTGTTAGGAATTACCAAAACCACCTAGGGATAGTTGCACTTTCAATCTCCCCCTTATTGGTAATTGATGACAACATATAGATCAAAGCTTCGACAAATGATAATAATAATGAAAAATATCATCGCTTTGAGAAGTATGTGATAAGCAAGAGCTCCCCCTAAATTTGTGCATAGTTTTAAGATTTGCTTTGGACTGCAAATGCACAAGGAGTTAGGCTCATGGGTTGCTTTTCCATGTCACATACATCTTGGTGGAGCACTCAAAATAATAAAGATTGAATACATGCACTCATCACTAAGAAAAGTGAATGATCATATAGAGATAAATGGGATAATGTCATCCAACAAGTACAAGTGTAGCTTATGATCAAAGACATGATCATCAATGTCTCACACATGCAATAACATAGTATCTCAAGCAAGCCAAAGCAAATGAAGTTCAACCACCAAAACAAGAGAGAACAAAAGTAAACTCTCTCTCTCTCGAAGCCTATGATCTATACATTTTTCTCCCCCTTTGGCAACAAGTTACTAAAAAGTTCCTAGAAAATGCATAGTACTATGTCGTCTCTCAGGCTTGGTCTTGGTGTGGTGGTGTAGAGATGGCTCCTCGGACGAAAGCTTCTGTCGATGTGGATGGAGCTGGAGGTGTAGGTGCTGGAGCTAGTTGCACTGGAGCTGTAGGACCTGTAGCTGGTGCAGATGAAGTGGCTCTGGTGTCTATCACTAGCACCGCAGCTGATCTCTGAGCTCTAGGCACTCTGGCAAATGCATCTGTGGTTGTCTTGCCCTTCCTCTCCTGCATATCATCCTGAAGCTGCTCAACAACAGATTGGATCTCAGTTACTTTCATGTCCAAGTCATAGAGCTTCTGCTCCATGATCCTCTCCAGGCTCTCCTGGTTTTGAGTCAAGGTGGCCAGCCCTTTCTCAATCCTCAGAGTGGATGCAATCAAATAGCCTAGTTGATCTTGTTTGTTCTTCAAAAAGTACTGAGATGCCTCTTCCATTGTTGGCATCTTGGTAGCCTTCTCTGTCCTTGCCTTCTCCTTCTTTTCTTGTCCTTGCACTGAAGATGGTTCATCTTCATTCATCACCACTTCGTTGTCCTCAAAGTCTGGATAGAGAGCAAAGTGTTCCTTATCCAACTGGTATGTGCCTGTGCCCATCTTCAAGTTGATCAGCTCCTGGATTTGTGGGGCATACCCACAGCTTCTCTTCTGGTCTGCTGCTGTCCTCTTGATAGTCTCAGCTATGAGGCTCATGACCTTCAACTTCTGAGGCACATCAAATATGTGTAGCAAGTTGATAGCATGGCCTCTGATCATGTTGTGGTCACCTGACTTGGGCAAAAGAGTGTGCCTAAGGATCCAGTTGATGGTTGGCAGCCCTGACAGAAGATAATGTACAGATCCAAACTTATGAGTTTCAAGAGCTTTATCCAGGATCTCCTTGTACATGTGTGCCATGGAATTGTGATCCTTCTTCTTCTTGGCATAGACATCCAATATTCACTCTCCTTAGGGGCATTGATCAGGTTTGCCCATTCCTCAATTGTTGATTGGTACCTTGTACCTTCAGACATCCATACTATCCTGCCATCTGGATAGAAATGTGCTGTGGAGTAGAATTGCATTATGAGCTCGTCATTCCACTTTGTGAACTTCTGTCCCACAAAGTCTGCAACTCCACATGCACTGAAGCTGTCATACACTCTAGGATAGTGTTCCTCATTCTCCTTGATGAATTTCCAGTCCACCCACCTCATGTCACAAACTATAGGCTTCTTGTCCAGCAGCACGATCTCATAGAAATCCCGTTGTTCCTTAGTGTGGAACCTGTAGTTAACAGCGGTCCTTCTCCTGATTGCATAAGGATCAGACAACCTCCACTATCTGAGCCCTACATCCTTCCTCAGCTTCATGTTCTTAGCCACTGGATGAGCATCATTGTGGTCTAGAATCTTAGGTTTCAGTTTCCTCAGAACTTGTCCTTCAACTTCTTCTTCAGCAGCAACTTCAGGCACTGGGGCCTTTTTCTTCTCAGCAGCTGGTATGCTCCTGGTATACCTCTTAGGTGTAGTCTTTGGCTTGGAGGCAGCTTTGGGTGCTTCTTTGGGCTTTGATGATGCAGCCCCTGACCTTATAGCATCACCCATAAGCTTTTGAGCCTTGGGTGCTGGTGCAGCAACCTCTTCTTCTTCCTCCTCTTCCATCATGGAAGGCTGTCCAACAACTGTGGCCATGGTCTTCTTGACCCTTTCCTTCCTCTTCTTCCCTTCTACAGCAGCCGCTTTGGGATCATATGTTTTTGGGACTTGAGTAGAGGCTCTGGCTTTAGACATGAGAGTTCTCTTTGCAGGCACCTTGATCTTCATACCAGGCTTAGTAGTTGCAGCTGTGCCATACTCCTTTCTGAGCACTTTTTTCTTGGAAGTGGCCTCATCCTCAGCTGCCACATAGTCTTCATCCTCAGATTCTGAGGTTTTCTTCCTTCTGGCCCTGGTGGCAGCTTTGGGCAAGTTGCTTGGGGTGCTCCTGTTGCCATCATCTGAGCTGCTAGAGGGACTAGTGCCCTCACTCATGTGAATCTTCTCTTCTGACTGGTTTGGACTGTCACTTTGGTCTGACATACTGCAAACACTGACTGCTGACCCTGTGAATAGATATAGATGAGATAGAATGGATGAGCATCACAAAATGCAGAGGTTTTTGCAAAAGAATGATTCAAAAACTTAGTTTTAGTTTTCCACAGAAAGCATTTCGGATCAACCGATTTGCAAACTCAGTGATACCGAAGCAGCTTTTGGAACCTAAACTAGTGAACTCCGTTAGACCGAGTCACAGTTCGATGGCACCAAGACTACTAGGGTTTCACAGAGTCCTGAACTCGGTCACACCGATTTGCAATTCTCGGTCAGACCGAGAATCACTTGTGCAATGGCCTTAGCCGAATCGGTGGAACCGAGTTCTACGACTCGGTGGGTCCGAGATGGTTTCGGCGGAAACCTAACCCTAAATTTCCAAATCGCTTCTAATCTAAGGATTGTTTTGAGTGGATAGGATCGTTTCAACCGTGGCAAGAATCATGATGAACACGATGTGCTAGGAATCAGACGGGGATAGCACTGTGATCGAGTCCATACCCTAGCTTGGCGATGAACTCACTACGGCGGAAACGGCGGGGTTGAATTCCGTTGACGGCGGCGGAGACCAGCAACAGGAGGCGGCTGGCAACGAAGTCGATGATCCGGAAACCTAGGTGGCAGAGCGAGATATGCGCGGGCAAAGGAGTTTGGAGAAAGTTTTCCAAATTTTGCCCGTGAGTATATATAGCCCGACCCTGTCGGGGTGACCGAGTGGAACAACTCGGTGGCCCCGAGATGCATAACTGTTGACAGTTACAGCAACTCAGTGAGACCAAAAAGTTCAAAGCGGTTGCACCGAGATTGAAAACCTAGATCGACTGAGTGATCTCGATATGGCCGAAATGGAAGAATCGGTCAGACCGAAATGCACAAAGAAGTTTTGGAAGTTTAAGTCTATGACGAATCGGGGGCTCCGAGTGCTCCTCACACAGAGTGGTTCGAATCTGACTTGATCAAATTTTATGATGTAGCATGAATAGAGTTTGAGACAAGAAAAGCATAGATAGCTAGAGAAGGTTCTTATGCATTCTTGTTCATCCACTTGGCAAAAGAAAAAGAAACCAATCAATCAAAGCAACAAGTGGATGTCCTCGAATGAGTTAAATATGCAACCAACATGCTCACACAATAAAATGGAAAATGAAATATGTGGCAAAGCATGCACAACCAATTCTAGCATCTATCAAACAATTGGCGATGACTAGGTCATCTATATATGAGTATATTGACTTAGGAGTCAAATGAGAACATTTGATCATAGGTCATACTCATCGTTTAAGCTCAAGTGGAGTTACCACTTTTACATAATGCAATGATGTGTTCACACCATTAGAGTTGCTTTGACTCAATTCTTAGATTTAAGCTCCCCCTAGATGTGAGATCCCCCCTTAGAGGGATGAACTAACCTTGGGTTTTGTCGATGATGACTTCATGTAGGTGTTGAAGATGTGGATGCTCAATGTTGATGAAGATCATTTGGAGAAATCCTTTGGAGTGAGTTGCACTTTCAATACCTACATGGGTTAGTCCCACAAGGAATAAACAAGTATATCCATAGAGATAGAGTGATGCACACACAAGATGATGTCCATGAAAGCATTAGGTTACCTTGTCCCTTGTCTTACCAACAAGAGGGTTTGTGACTCCTTCAACTAGTGCAAGATGTGGAAGTTGATTGCACTTGTCCTTGCCATAATGATATGAGTGAAGAATGTTGGCGGAGTCACCCTCAAGAACACTCTAGTTCTTCTTCTTCAGGGTCCACATCATCTTGATGGGAATCCTTGGAGTTTTAGTCGTACTTGATGAAGTAGAACTTGACATAGTCTTGGGAACCCACTTAACCAAGGCCTTAGGAGCTTCTTCAAATGCATCAATCTCCTCGTGAAGCTTGTCCTTGCCTTTTTGCTTGTGGTCTTGTGGTGGAAGATCATCTTGAGCTTGTGTCCCTTTGAAGGAAGTAGGATCATACTTCTCTTGTTGAGGAACAAACTTCGTCTTGGGATATTGATCTTCTTCCTACTCAACTCCATTGGCATTGAACTTTTGTTCAAAACCAACACCTTGGTTCTTCCGGTGCCTTCCTTGCTTGCGTACAATTTCCTCAAATTGCTTACTCCCGGCAAGGCTCTTGTAAACACATTTCTCTATAATTCCCTTCAATAAGCTATTTTCTTGCTCAAGAGTAAGTTGGCTAAGAGAATCATTAGTGGAATCAAGAGAACTACAAGAAGCAACAATATTGGATTTAACATGATGATTGTTACTACTAGAGGAAGAATCCTTCTTGTTTTTGTTAATGGACTTGACTTGAGGAATGTAAGTAGATAAGAGTAAACGCTTGGCAATGTAAGAAGAACTTTTCTTGCGAAGATCATCATTGATTGCCTTTAAGAACTCATGCTCTTGCTCAAGGTTGAGCTTTTCAAAGCGTAACTTCTCATGAGCCCTTAAAAGTTCCCGATGATCTTCGAATATAGTTTCATGAGCTAACTTAATAGTGTTTAGTTCTTTAGTTAGAAGCTCAATCTTCTCCTTATCATTGTCATTCATTTTATCTTGATTAGCATGATTAATTGACGTTTCATCATAGTATTCATCACTAGAGTTGTCAACAAGTAAATCATCATCACATAACAAGTCATCTTCATCACTATTGAAATCAACATACTCGGGGTGTGTTACCTTAGGGCCTTTAGCCATGAAGCATCTTCCAAGTCCTTCATTTGGTGAATCAAATATGTCGTAGGAGTTGGCTGACACAAGTGCTAGACCGGCAACACCTTCATCTTGAGTATGTTCAGAGTCGGAGTGATAGCTTCTCTCGGAGTGATGTTCAGAGTCGGAACCGGATACCCATTCACCAACATGAGCTTGATGTCTTCGTTTTGTGTAGCTCCTTGATGACTTGTCCTTCCTTTCCGAATCCTTGCTCCTCCGGGATGTTCTTCGTTCATAAAGATCATCTCTACTCCTTCTCTCTCTTGGCGGTGATTCTTCTCTTCTACTTCTTCTCTTGGGAGAATCTTCTCTTCTTTTGTAGGGTGCCGTACACTCATTGGAATAGTGTCCGGGTCTCCCAAAATTGTAGCAATTGCACTCTCGACTAGAAGATCTTTTGTCATTGTAGGACCTTGACTTAGAGCTTCTCTCTTTGCTTCTACTCTTGTAGAATTTGTTTAAGTTCTTCACCATTAAGCTCAATTCTTCATTGAAGGTTGTTTCTCACTTGATGATGTAGGGGATTCACATGAGGCTTTGTAAGCACCACTTGACTTGTTATGAAGTTCCTCCTTATCCTTGAGTGACATCTCATGAGCAAAAATTCTTCCAATGACTTCCGTTGGCTTGAGATTCTTGTAGTTTGGCATCATTTGGATCAATGTGCACACGGTATCATATTTTCCATCCAATGCTCTTAGGATCTTCTTTATGATGAATCTGTCGGTCATCTCTTCACTTCCTAAGCCCGCAATCTTATTTGTGATAAGAGCAAGCCTAGAGTACATTTTAGCGACACCTTCACCATCCTTCATTTTGAACTTATCAAGTTGACTTTGGAGCACATCCAATTTGGATTCCTTGACGGAGTCGGTACCTTCATGCATATCAATCAAAGTATCCCAAATTTCCTTTGCATTCTCAAGACGGCTGATTTTGTTGAATTCTTCGGGGCACAATCCGTTGAAGAGGATATCACAATCTTGAGCGTTGTATTGCAGCATATTCAATTCATCCGCGCTAGCTACACGGTTCGGTTCTCTCCCATCAAAGAATTCACCTTGCAAGCCAATACACACAATAGCCCAAACGGCGGGGTTATGTCCGAGAATATGCATTTTCATCTTATGCTTCCAACTAGCAAAATTAGTACCAATAAAGTAAGGACCTCTACAGTGATAGTTTCCCTCGCTAGACGCCATACTCTCCTAGGTTGTGAAACCAAGGCTATGATCACCAAAAGCAATGGAAATCAAAGCAAATGGAAACCTGGCTCTGATACCACTTGTAGGATCTTGAAGTATGTCTAGAGGGGGGTGATTAGACTACTTGACCAATTAAAAACTTAACATTTTCCCAATTTTAGTCTTTGGCAGATTTTAGCTATCTTAGCACAAATCAAGCAATCTTCACACAATTCAAGCAAGCATGCAAAGAGTATATGGGCAGCGGAAAGTAAAACTAGCTAGAATGTAAAGGGGAAGGGTTTGGAGGATTCAAACGCAATTGGAGACACGGATGTTTTTGTCGTGGTTCCGATAGGTGGTGCTATCGTACATCCACGTTGATGGAGACTTCAACCCACGAAGGGTAACGGCTGTGTGAGTCCACGGAGGGCTCCACCCAAGACGGGTCCACGAAGAAGAAACCTTGTCTATCCCACCATGGCCGTCGCCCACGAAGGACTTGCCTCACTAGCGGTAGATCTTCACGAAGTAGGCGATCTCCTTGCCCTTACAAACTCCTTGGTTCAACTCCACAATCTTGTCGGAGGCTCCCAAGTGACACCTAGCCAATCTAGGAGACACCACTCTCCAAGAAGTAACAAATGGTGCATTGATGATGAACTCCCTGCTCTTGTGCTTCAAATGATAGTCTCCCCAACACTCAACTCTCTCTCACAGGATTTGGATTTGGTGTAAACAAGAGTGGAAAGCAACATGGGGAAGGCTAGAGATCAAGATTCATATGGTAGGAATGGAATATCTTGGCCTCAACACATGAGTAGGTAGTTCTCTCTCAGAAATGGTAAGTTGGAAGTGTAGGTTTGTTCTGATGGCTCTCTCCACGAATGAAGAGGAGGTGGAGGGGTATATATAGCCTCCTCACAAAATCTAACCGTTACACACAATTTACCAATCTCGGTGGGACCGAATCAACAAACTCGGTCAGACCGATTTAGTAAACCTAGTGACCGTTAGGGTTTTCGGTGGGACCGACATGCAACTCGGTAGGACCGATATGGTTAGGGTTAAGGCATAACGTAATCTCGGTGAGACCGATTACACAAACTCGGTGAGACCAATTTTGGTAATAAGCTAACCAAAGAGTTGGTCAGGTAAACTCGGTGGGACCGATTCGCTCATTACAGTGAGACAGAAATGTTACAAAAAGGAAATAGAGAGTTTACATTGCAATCTCGGTGGGACCGATCGCTCACCTCGGTTAGACCGAAACGTTACAAAGGGAAACAGAGAGATTACAATCCCATCTCGGTGAGACCGAGATCCCTATCGGTGAGACCGATTTGCCTAGGGTTTGTGGTAGTGGCTATGACATCTAAACTCGGTGGCGCTGGATAGAAAGAATCGGTAGGGCTGAGTTTGACTTTTGGTTTGGGTCATATGTGGATATGAGAAAGTAGTTGAGGGTTTTTGGAGCATATCACTAAGCACTGTGGAGCAAGAAACTCATTAAGCAACACCTCATCCCTTCTTGATAGTATTGGCTTTTCCTATAGACTCAATGTGATCTTGGATCACTAAAATATAAAATGTACAGTCTTGAGCTTTTGAGCTTGAGCCAATCCTTTTGTCCTTAGTATTTTGAGAGATCCACTTTCCTCATCCATGCCATGCCATTCATTGAGCTTTTACTGAAATATTTGTCTTGGAATAGTATTAGCCCAATGAGCTATATGTTGTTAGGAATTACCAAAACCACCTAGGGATAGTTGCACTTTCACCATCAATATTATCGACCAAGAGATCCTTAACCATAGCAATACTAGGTTCAACTTTAATTTTCTCACTAGGTGTAGGTGTTCTAGCATTACTCTTACGTACCACAGTTAAAGCTTTAGCATGATCCTTTATTCTAACAGGGAAAGGTGGTTTCTCAATATAAGCAGTAGGAACAATAGGATCAACATTATAAGTGATAGTATTTTCTTCAACTTTAATAGGTTCAACTACTTTTACTTCAATGGGAGGATGATATTTAAACCACTTCTCCTTAGGGAGATCAACATGAGTAGCAAATGATTCATAGAAAGAGGTACTATCTCAGAGTCAAGTCCATATTTAGTGCTAAATTCACGAAAAGCATCGGTGTCCATAAAAGACTTAACGCAATCAAACTTAGGTATTATACCTGACTCTTTACCTTCGTCAAGTTCCCAATCTTCGGAGTTGCATTTAATTCTTTCCAACAAATCCCATCTGAATTCAATAGTCTTCACCATAAAAGAGCCAGTACAAGAAGTATCGAGCATGGAGCGATTATTTAGAGAAAGTCGACCATAAAATTTTTGAATAATGATTTCTCTTGAGAGCTCATGATTGGGGCCTGAATATAACATTGCCTGAAGCCTCCCCCAAGCTTGAGCAATACTTTCTCCATTTCGTGGGAAAAAATTATATATATAATTGCGATCATGATGAACCAGATGCATATGATAAAACTCCTGATGAAATTCCAATTTCAATCGGTTGTAGTTCCATGACCCAATATCATCACATAGGCTAAACCATGTCAATGCCTTTACCTTCAAAGATAAAGGGAAGAACTTCTTCTTTATTACATCCTCGGGCATTCCTGCAAGCTTAAATAATCCACAAACTTCATCCACATAGATTAGGTGCGTATCGGGATGTAATGTTCCATCTCGTGTAACAGGATTAGCTAGCAATTTCTCTATCATACCTGAAGGAATTTCAAAGCAAACATTTTCAGTAGGTTCAGTAGGTTGAGGAGCAACTCTTTGATCTACTGGTCCGGGTGAAGATACCCCGAACAAGCCCCTCAAAGGATTATTTTCCATGGTAACAAGTGACAGTAAATTTCAACACACTATGTAAATTTTTCCTTACCAAAGGCGCTTCACTCCCCGGCAATGGCGCCAGAAAAGAGTCTTGATGAGCCACAAGTATAGGGATCTATCATAGTCCTTTCGATAAGTAAGAGTGTCGAACCCAACGAGGAGCAGAAGGAAATGACAGGCGGTTTTCAGTAAGGTATTCTCTGCAAGCACTGAAATTATCGGTAACAGATAGTTTTGTGATAAGGTAATTCGTAACGGGTAACAATTAACAAAAGTAAACAAGGTGCAGCAAGGTGGCCCAATCCTTTTTGTAGAAAAGGACAAGCCTGGACAAAGTCCTATATAAAGGAAAGTGCTCCCGAGGACACATGGGAATTATCATCAAGCTAGTTTTCATCATGCTCATATGATTCACGTTCGTTACTTTGATAATTTGATATGTGGGTGGACCGGTGCTTGGGTACTGTCCTTCCTTGGACAAGCATCGCACTTATGATTAATCCCTCTTGAAAGCATCCGCAACTATGAAAGAAGAATTAAGGTAAACCTAACCATAGCATGAAACATATGGATCCAAATTGGCCCCTTACGAAGCAACACATAAACTAGGGTTTAAGCTTCTGTCACTCTAGCAACCCATCATCTACTTACTAATTCTCAATGCCTTCCCCTAGGCCCAAATAATGGTGAAGTGTCATGTAGTCGACGTTCACATAACACCACTAGAGGAAAGACAACATACATCTCATCAAAATATCGCACGAATACCAAATTCACATGACTACTTGTAACAACACTTCTCCCATGTCCTCAGCAACAAATGTAACTAATCACAAATCATATTCAAATTCATAATCAGATGGGGTATTAATATGCATAAAGGATCTGAACATATGATCTTCCACCGAATAAACCAACTAGAATCAACTACAAGGAGTAATCTACACTACTAGCAACCCACAGGTACCAATCTAAGGTTTTGAGACAAAGATCAGATACAAAAGATGAACTAGGGTTTGAGAGGAGATGGTGTCGGTGAATATGTTGATGAAGATTGACCCCCTCCCTATGGGAGGATCGATGGTGATGACGATGGTGACGATTTCCCCCTCCCGGAGGGATGTTTCCCCGGCAGAACAGCTCCGCCGGAGCCCTAGATTTGTTCTGCCAAGGTTCCGCCTCTAGATGGCGGCGCTTTGTCCCGAAAGCTTCCTTATGTTTTTTTTTCAGGGAAAAAGACACCTTATACCATAAGATGGGCATCGGGGGGCTTCCAGGTTCCCCACAAGGCAGGGGGCGCGCCCAGGGGGTAGGGCGCGTCCACCCACCCTCGTGGACAGAGGGTGGCCCCCTCCAGTGCTTTCTTCGCCCAATATTTTTTCTAAATTTCAAAACTGACATCCGTGGAGTTTCAGGACTTTTGGAGTTGTGCAGAATAGGTTTTATTATTTTGCTCCTTTTCTAGCCCAGAATCCAGCTGCCGGCATTCTCCCTCTTCATGTAAACCTTGTAAAATAAGAGAGAAAAGGCATAAGTATTGTGACATAATGTGTAGTAATAGCCCATAATGCAATAAATATCAATATAAAAGCATGATGCGAAATGAACGTATCAATCTCCCCTTCACCCATCTCTTTATCATAACTCTGCCATTTGCTACATAACTCCTTGACCCATGTTGTAGAGGTTGCCTGACACTTTTATGAAGATGTTTGATGGCCATCATCCAAATAATGTGACGCTGTGACAGGCCGACAGCAGGCTTTGGAGGCATTGGGATGTGCAGGTGGTGATCAGGAAGCACCACATGTACCTATGTCGTGGCTGGCAGCAGTTTGTCCGTGCCTACGACCTGAGGCACGGGTACTTCCTTGTCTTCAGGTACGATGGCAACGCCATGCTCACCGTGAAGGTGTTCAACACGACTATCTGCCGCATGCACTACCAGGACGACGATGATGCCAGTACACTCTTCCTCTTCTTACTCTCCATTTGGCTTTGTCTCACACTGATTGTTAAAAAAACTTTGTTGCATTTGGTCAGGCAATCGGAGCAGCGGTAGTGACTCTGGCTACAATGCTAGCAGCAACGAGTCTGGCTACAGCGAAAGCAGCAGAGTGGGGATGAGGAGGTGCTGGCTGATGATGGGCAAGACATGGTGGTGGCTGAGGATAACCTAGCGATGGTGGTGGCTAACGATGGGCAAGAGATGGTGGTGGCTCATGATGGGCAAGAGATGGTGGTGGCTGAGGATGACCTAGCGATGGTGCTACTTGAAGATGGCCTCGCGATGGTGGTGGTGCCTGACAATGACCTCGTGATAGTGGTGGCGCCGGCGATCCCATAGCCGGGCCACATGACCTTGCCAATTGTGGTAGAAGACTACATCCCAGTGGCTCCACTGCCTCGTTGCTCTAGGCGCATCAGGATGAAGGAGAAGGAGAAGAAGGAGGAGTGAACTATGTTAGGTATGTCAGATCTCCAAAATGATCTATACTTAGCTTTGTTTCCTCCGAAATGACCTAAGTTAGCTCTAATATGCTAAGTTATCTCTAATATGCTTAGTTACCTAGGTTTGCTCAATAATGACATATAGTTGGCTTACTTGTGTAAAAAATGGCATATTTACGCTTAGTTAACTAAAAAATGGCATAATTAGTTAAGTTAGCTCCAAAATGACACATTTAACCTAGGTTAGCTCCAATATGATCCATTTTAGCTAGATTAGTCCAAAATGATCCATTTTACCTACGTTAGCTCAAAAATGGCATAAATTACTTATGTTAGCACAAAAATGACCTATACTTACCTTATTTTCATCCAAATTGACATAATAAGCTTAGTTAGCTAAAAATGGCATAATTACCTATGTAAGTCTAAAATGACACAAATAAGGAATAAGAAGAAGAAAAACAAGGAAGGGGAGAAATAGAAAGAATAGAAGAAGAAAAACAAGAAAAAGAAAGAATAAAAGAAGAAGAATGAGAAGGAAAAGGGTAAAAACCTTCTTCTTCCTCCTCTTCTTCTAGTCTTCTTCTCCTTCTTCTTCTAGTCTTCTTCTTCTTCTTCTTCTTCTTCTTCTTCTTCTTCTTCTTCTTCTAGTCTTCTTCTTCTTCTTCTTCTTCTTCTTCTACTACTACTACTTCTCCAAAATGAGCTAAGTTAGCTCTAACTTAGTTCTAATATGCTTAGTTACCTAGGTTAGCTCAATAAATACCTATACTTAGCTGCTTTATATCAAAAATGGCATAATATGCTTAGTTCACTCAAAAATAGCATAATTAGCTAGGTTAGCTCCATTTTACCTAAGTATGCTTACTTCTTCTTCTAGTCTTCTTCCTCTTCTTCTAGTATTCTTCTTCTAACTTTCTTGTTTCCAATTTTGCAGATTTCATTTACTTCATGGAAACTTGCATGGATGGAGTGCTTCTTTTCCCTTTCTGCTTTTATTTTGTATCGATGAACAATGTGGAACTTGTTATATGGATGGATAGGTGTTGGATGAACAATGTGAAACTATTGTAATATGTATGGATGGAATTATGTGTTGGTTATGTATGTATATATGATGAAACTTGTGTGTTGGATATGTCTGCTGTGAAATTTGTGTGTTCAAACTTGTGTGTTCAAATTGAATGAATCTAAGAAAAAACAGGGCTATACAGACTCTTTGCCGTCCGCTGGCAGACGACAAAGAGGTTTGCCTTCAGCCAGCAGACGGCAAACCTGCCACATGGCAGCTACCTGTTCAACCTGAGGGGCTATCCTATTTGGTTACTTTGTCGTCCGCTGGCTGATGGTAAAGATGAAATGGTCTTTGTCATCCGCCAGCTGACGGCAAAGCGCACCATTAACCTCCTAACGGCCATAAGCTGCCATGTCTGCTGTCCAAGTCCTTTGTCGTGGGCTGGCGGATGGCAAAGACCATATCATCTTTGCCGTCCGCCAGCAGACGGCAACCAGCCCTTTGCCGTAGCCTATTCAGTCGGACATGTTGTCGTCTGTTGACGGACGGCAAAGGCCTTTGCCGTCCGCCAGGCATGCCTTTGCCGTCAGCCATGGTGGACGGCAAAGTGCATGATTCCTGTAGTGATATAAAAGATAAACATCACATGCAATCAAAATATGTGACATGATATGGCCATCATCATCTTGTGCTTTTGATCTCCATCTCCAAAGCATCGTCATGATCTCCATCGTCACCGGCTTGACACCTTGATCTCCATCATCGTGGTCGTCTCGCCAACTATTGCTTCTACAACTATCGCTAACGCATAGTGATAAAGTAAAGCAATTACATGGCATTTGCATTTCTTACAATAAAGCGACAACCATAAGGCTCTTTCCAGATGCCGATAACTTGTACAAAACATGATCATCTCATACAACAACATATATCACATCATGTCTTGACCATATCACATCACAACATGCCCTGCAAAAACAAGTTAGACGTCCTCTACTTTGTTGTTGCAAGTTTTACGTGGCTGCTACGGGCTTCTAGCAAGAACCGTTCTTACCTACGCATCAAAACCACAATGGTTTTTCATCAAGTTTGCTGTTTTAACCTTCAACAAGGACTGACCGCACTCAAATTCGATTCAACTAAAGTTGGAGAAAAAGACACCCGCCAGCCACCTTTATGCAAATCTAGTTGCATCTCGGTCGGTGGAACCGGTCTCATGAACGTGTTCATGTAAGGTTGATCTGGGCCGCTTTATCCAACAATACCGTCGAATCAAATAAGAGGTTGGTGGTAAGTAGTATAACTGTCACCGTCCACAACTCTTTGTGTTCTACTCGTGCATATCATCTACGCATAGACCTGCCTCGGATGCCACTGTTGGGAAAATGTAGCATGCCATTTCAAAAAAAAATCTACGCTCACACAAGATCTATCTAGGAGATGCATAGAAACGAAAGGGGGAGAATGTGTCCACGTACCCTCGTAGAGCAAAAGCGGAAGCATTTGTTAACGCGGTTGATGTAGTCAAACTTCTCCTTATTCTGACCGATCAAGCACCGAACATACGGCACCTCCGAGTTATGCACACGTTTTGCTTGATGACATCCCTTGAACACGACGGCGTGGTGACGGTGATGGTGAAGTGATCCGTGCAGGCCTTCGCCTAGGCACTACGAAGATATGACCGGAGGCGTAAACTGTGGAGGGGGCCGCCGCACACGGCTAACAATTGTTGGTGTGTGTTCTAGCGGTGCGCCCCTCATATATATAGGTTGGAGGGGAGGAGAGGCATCCAAGGGGGCGCCCCAAGTAGGAGGAATCCTACTTGGGCACCTCCCAATTTGGCCTCCCCCCTTTCCTATTCCTATTCGGAGTAGGAAGGAAAAAAGGGGGAAGGGGGAATCCTATTCCCTTTTTCCCTTCCTCCTTCCCCTTTCCTTCTCCAATTTGGCCAGCCCATATGGGGGGCGCACCAGCCCCTTTGTGGCTGGTGTGTTTCCCCTCTCGGCCCATAAGGCCCATATCTTTTGCCGGAGGTGCCCGAAACCCCTTCCGGTGACCCGATAAGTACCCGGTGTTTCCGGAACACTTCGGGTGTCCGAATACCATCGTCCTATATATCAATATTTCCCTCTCGACCATTTAGAGACTCCTCGTCATGTATGTGATCCCATCCGGGACTCCAAACAACATTCGGTCGCCAAATCACATAACTCATATAATAACAAATCATCATCGAACATTAAGCGTGCGGACCCTACGGGTTCAAGAACTATGTAGACATGAACGAGACACCTTTCTAGTCAATAACCAACAGCGGAAACTGGATGCTCATATTGGTTCCTACATATTCTACGAAGATCTTTATCGGTCGAACCGCAATGACAACATACGTAATACCATTTGTCATCGGTATGTGACTTGCCCGAGATTCGATCATCGGTATCTTCATACCTAGTTCAATCTCGTTACCGGAAAGTCTCTTTACTCGTTCTATAATACATCATCCCTCAACTAACTCATAGTCAAATTGCTTGCAAGGCTTATTATGATGTGCATTACCGAGAGGGCCCAGAGATACCTGCCCGATACTCGGAGTGACAAATCCTAATCTCGATCTATGCCAACCTAACAAACACCTTCAGAGATACCTGTAGAGCATCTTTATAATCACCCAATTGCGTTGTGACATTTTATATCACACAAGGTATTCCTCCAGTATCCGGGAGTTGCATAATCTCATAGTCAAAGGAATATGTATATGCCATGAAGAAAGCAATAGCAACAAAACTTAACGGTCATTATACTAAGCTAACGGATGGGTATTGTCCATCACATCATTCTCCTAATGATGTGATCCCATTCATCAAATCACAACACATGTCTATGGTTAGGAAACTTAACCATCTTTGATTAACGAGCTAGTCTAGTAGAGGCTTACTAGGGACATGGTGTTTTGTCTATGTATCCACGCATGTATCAAGTTTCCGGTTAATATAATTCTAGCATGAATAATAAACATTTATCATAATATAAGGAAATATAAAATAACTACTTTATTATTGCCTCTAGGGCATATTTCCTTCAAGAAGAAGAAGAAGGAGCGGCCGACGAGAAGATGGAGATGGGCGAGGGGGCTCCACCCCTCCCCTCATTTATAGCCGGGGGGCAACCGCCAGCCTCCACGATCCCACGCGATGATTATTTTCCTCTGCATGCAGCAAGCTCTTGTCAAGTCGAAATAGTTAACGAGGCCGCATGGGGAAGCAGAGACACCCACATCCCATCAATCGCTACACGTCGGCCAAGGCCACAGGCGGTTAGGGCCTATGGCGCTCCGCACTTGCCCTTTGGCTTTGCCCCGAAGCCAAGTTCGAGCACGCCTTGGGCCCGGGGGCTACTGTCGGTGAATGGGGGTACCCAGACTTGCCTGCCTGCGACCCATGGCGTAGCTCCATCAATGGCCTGCTACAGCCCACCTTCAGCATTAACAACTCAAGACCCTCGTGAGGGGCCAAGCCTCGCGGGGCGGACGACACCAAGACCTCCAGGAGGAGCGGCCTCCTCAGGCTGGCTCCTGAGGAGCGGAGATTTCTATGCAAGTCTCACTTCGTGAGGTTCGGATAACAGAAGCCATGACGACCAAGGCCAGGAGGGCGCCAGCGGTGGTGCTAAGGAGGCAAGCGCAGGCGCGGAGTCCCGAGGAATCATCCAAAGGTTTCCATTCCCGTGCAACAAGACCAAGACCGCCAGGACGGCGGGACAAGGTCATCGCCGAGCCCACCACAGTGTCATGACCAGAAGCTTTGCAGGCGAAGACTATTTTTGTCAGGATAAGATGTACTAGTTCTCTCCCTTCAAATTTGTCCGTTGTGGGATCCCTTCCCGCCTTCATTTGGGAAGAGGACCAAGGCCGCTATAAATAGGACCTAGCCACCACCATAGGAAGGGATCAGATACATTCCATCCTTACCAGCTCACCATCTCACACGAGCACAAGAACACTCCTCCTAAGGTTGTTCTCGCTTTACTAGTTCATCCCAGCCCCTCAAGGCCAATCCACCACAAAGCAGGAGTAGGGTTTTACACCGCAAGGTGGCCCGAACTTGGGTAAACTGCTGTGTCCCATTTTCTTCCTGTTCATCGAGCTAGGTCGTGAGATTGGTGAGTAGGCAGACTGCGGAGGTTGAGTTCTACGCACGCACCTCGGAGTTCGAATCTACCCAGGGTTTGCGGAGCCCGAAATCCGACAATCAATACCGTGAAATTCAAAGGAATAGAGGCAAGAAGACGGCCGCATTGGCCGGAGGTGGAGATGGCGAGGCGTTGAAGAGGCCGAGGGGCAAGACCAACTCCAAGATTGACGATATACGTGATGCGTCATCCATGGCCTTGCATGAGACTTTGCACGGCATGATGTCTCAATAGGATGTGAGGGACGAGAAAAATCGACAAAGCAAGGACGAGAAAATGAAGCAATACCTAGAGCTTCAAAGGAAGAAGCTTGAGATGAGGAGGCGGCCAAGAAGAGGAAGATCAACATGGAGGAGGCATCCCGGCAAAGTCAGCTCGACATCGAGGCCGCTAATGTCACGGCCAGGCAGAGGAAGCTCGACATCGAGGCCACCAATGCCGCAACCAAAGCAGAGGAGGTGGCCCTAGCGATCATGAGCTT
Source organism: Triticum dicoccoides (assembly GCF_002162155.2). Lineage (NCBI taxonomy): Eukaryota > Viridiplantae > Streptophyta > Magnoliopsida > Poales > Poaceae > Triticum > Triticum dicoccoides. Next base: position 574,784,705 of record NC_041389.1, on the reverse strand, counting down.
GGACTTGACCAAGATGAGCGAGAAGACGAGGAGCTGGTTCGAGGTCAGGCAGAAGGAGATGTTCGACGCCAACGACTTGAACTAGGTGGTTTGTTCGGCCGTGGCCGTTCTTTTTGGAGGCTGGCATGGGTGCTGGCCGCTGGCTGTATGCCGGTGAGAGACCTATTCATTTTGGAGGCTGGCTGTGTGGCCGGCGACAAAACTATTCGTTTTGTAGGCTGGCTCTGTTTCCGGTCGCTTGCTGGGTTGCTGGCAAGGACGTGTAGGCGAGCTGTGTTGCCGGCGTGAACTAGGGCCGCTGGCATGAACTAGGGCGTGTTTATTCGAAAATTTGCGTTTGAAAAAGGAGGCGGACATGATACGGCCGAAGGATGCGTCCCCGCATTGGGCGCACAGCCGCCGCATCCCAGAAATGACCCGGACATGACCCCATTGCCCGCCCCAAACGGACAGAGTCCGGGCCAAACACATGTTCGTTTGAAGTCGTGCGCTGGAGTTGACCTAACGATCGTCAATCATACGTACGAGAGCGACTGGACAATATTCTCAAAAATGTCTCATGCCGCAGTCCATGAAACTGGACCATCCTTTTTTCTGTCTTCGAATAAGGTCACACGCATATGTATTTTCAAAAAGGCTAATAAACATAAGATGGGTGCTAGTGAAGAAAGATTATTTTTCTTGAAAAACTAAAAACGTCGCCCTCGCAAATCTAAGGGAATCGTCTATACAGTATTGAACATATCTAAGAAGTGAAATTATGATTTAACGGATACTGAAAATAGTAAGTTCTATAAAATTTAGTTTTATCGTCACTAGAATCTTATTTTAAGTAAATATATATCACCTTTCTGCCAAAAATATTAAAAATCATAATAACTTGTGCACAAATGATTGCTATAAGGCACATCTAGATATGCTCTAGTTATTGCACATCTAAGTGACTTAATCAAGCATAAAAAAAGAACAAAAAAATCCACACGAATCCCCGCGTAAGATCAATGGCATAGGACTTAGATGTTCAATACTTATTTTACATCTAGATTTTTTTTTAGAAAAGGAGGATGACCCCCGGCCTCTGCATCTAGGAGATGCATACGGTCACTTTATTGATTATTCTCAAGGACCTTACAAAGTATTACAACAATGTGCCCGAATTCACCATCTTGGCAACATATGCCGCTACTCCTATCCAAAATGATGAAGGGGTGCTAGCTGGGCCACTACCCAAACCACTCACCTAAGCCTAACATCAAAAGCCGGAAGCCGAAACTCATTCGGAAGCCCCAGCCGAGCCACATACCGGGTCTGGGGCACAATCCGTTCAGACGCACTCATGTGTCGTCGTTGCCATCTTCCACAGGTCTTCAGATCATATTGAGGCTTCTACTTTGTCTGGCCACTCTGCCATCAACGTCACCATGACGCCAGACAGCAACCTCCTCCTGCGCGAGCCCATCTCCGCGCATCGGACGCCGAGTCTCCACAGCGCCATGCCATCGATCTCCACCGCCATCAATGTGTGAGATGAAACACCGCTCCACCATCCCTCCAGCCAGCACTTGCTCCAAGACGATGCCCCCAGAAGGGAAAGCGATAGAACGCCATCATCATCCGATCCGGAAGACCCAGATCTGGGGTTTCCCCCTGAGCATCCCGAACCTGATGGCGCAGACTGCCGACGATGCCTCGACCATCAGCAGTAGCTCCACCAGACGAGCGTCGCCTACGTCGCCGCAGCCTCCAAGATGAAGCTGACCACAATGCATATGTCGACACCGAACCGCCGCCACTTCCACCGCCGCTTGAGCAGCCCCCGAGCAACGCCTTCAGGAAGGAGCACGCCACCGTGGTGTCGTCGTCGCTTGGAACAGGGGGGTCTGAGGTTTTCACCCGAGCTCATGGGAGGGGTGGAAGGAAGGAGGTCCTCTCCGAAGCCTCCAACGAGGGAAGCAACACCTAAAGGCACTGCCATCGGAGTGGCCGCCACGCCGGCCAAGAGATTCCCCCGGAACCCTTCCGGCCACCGGATCTGCAAGGCCAGCACCCAAGAACGGTGACCGAAGCCACCAAGGGCCGGATCCGCTGTAGATCAGAGTAGATCCGGGTCGACGTCGAACATCACCATGGCCACCAACATCCAGCGAGGAACCGCCACCGCAGTCGAAGCCCACCACCTCCTCGCCATCCACATGGCCAGGGAAGTGGCCCACCTGTCCACGTCGGCGCCGCCCGCCGCCAAGCTGCGCTGCGTGCCACCAGCCATGGCCGCCGCCATGGATCTGAGCTGCAGGCGGGCCGCCAGCCGCAGGGCCCCGCGGGAAAAGAGAGCCGCGCCACGGGGGGGAGGCCCCGCCGCCGCCGCCACAACGCTGGCTTCGCCCGGTGGTGGCCTCCGGCGGCGGCGAGGGGATTGGCTGGAGAAGGGGGGGCCCGGCGGCGGCGCGGTTGGGGGCTGCCGCCCGTGTCGCCTACCCTAGGCGACGCGGGGGCCTGGGGGCTGCCGCCAGATCGCAGATCGTCTCAACGATGCACCCCTCGGAATCCCGACGCTCAAAAATATTGTTACATCTAGATGTGTTTTAGTAAAACTATTGTTATAAAATATCACATATGCGGGACATTATGTGGTTTGCTAGTTAATAAAAAAATTACGGTGGATGTTTCCCTCACAATTTCATGTATAATTTTTATTGCAAAATGCTGAAAAAATACCATGTCAACATAATCTATAACTTCGTCTTGTCGGTAGTGGTATTTCGATATAGTTTTATGCTCTTCATACTATTCCTCACACTTCGACCAAAATGTTCTAAGCTCTCGCTTGCATGTATTTATTGTGTCGTGTAACATGACTACGTGACTTGCATGTCACATAGTATAAACAAATCAATCACCGCTTACATGTTTTCAACCAAATAATATTTTCTAGAGACATCACCACCAATTCCGGTCAGTCGATTATCCACACTCCTTATTGTCGCTTGCAAAAACATAAAAACACTCCTTATGGCATCTTCAAAAGAGACCTCAAACCGCCCCGCATACGTGAGGCGCGGTCCGGATGTGCTGTGGGTCTGCATTTGTCTGCCGAGTGGTCTGGTGGTACTTTTCCTATCAAAGTCGAGACAAACTGGGGGATGGGGCTTTACGAGAGTCCGAACAGCAAACACATCGGACATCGACACCCCCGGCCCACCCAAAGCCTCACCAAAACCCCTCTCGGACCCCACTCTTCCATCCTCCCATTTTCTCTCCTTCCATTTTTCTCTCCCGCCTTCGCCGCCGCTCCACCACCCCGGCCACCCCGGCACACCCCTGCCAGTACTCGACGAGTCCGTCACCTCCAGCGGTACACCCAGGAAGCAAGCCGCTTCTTCTCCGCCGTTGTTCCACACCTCTCCTCCGACCGCCACGCAGGTAGCATCAACTCCTACGGTACACACCATGCCCGGAGCTGTTCGGTGAAATGCCCATGCTAATTATTTTAGCTCTTGTTTTTTGAAGCAATGGATTCAGATTTGGAGTACATATACGAGCACTATGTTGATCAGACGGTTTGTCTGACGAGGAGGACTACACGGATAAGACGGTGATGATGCAGGTGGTCCTTGCAGACGTGGAGCACACGGAAGAGCATGCTCTCAGTTTCAAGGGATCGATCAAGGGTCATCGAGTGCTCAACTGCAACAGGGCCCATGGCCATTTGACGCTGATGTCCGACTACTTTTCCCCTGATGCAATCTTTGCTGACTATTTCTGCCGACGGTTTCGGATGCAGAAAAATTTCTTCGATCGTCTCTACCATTTGGTCCGGTCCTTTGATGACTACTTCATCTTAAAGAAAGATGCCGGGAAAAGGATTGGATTTTCTGGTTAACATAAGTGCACGGTCGCACTGCGGAGATTGCATATGGCACATCCGCTGATTCGTAGGACGAGTACCTACGGATACGTGAGAGCACATGCCGAGATGCCACGGTCAGTTTTGCAACTATGGTGGTCTCGATGTTTGGACCTCAATACCTAAGAGAACCAAATGTCACAGACAACGAGAGGCTCTTGAGAATCTCGGAAGCAAGAGGGTGGCCAGGTTTGCTCGGATCTCTTGACTCCATGCATTGGAAATGGAAGAACTACCCAAAAGCTCTAGAAGGGCAATAACCGGGCCATGTTAAGAAGCCCACCATCATTCTTGAACCAGTTGCATCACATGATCTTTGGATTTAGCATGCTTTTTTTGGCATGCTCGGGTCTCACATCAGTGTGCTGCAACGATCACCATTGTTTGCGAGACTGAATGAAAGGAAAGTTCCTACTTGCCATTATACTGTCAGTGGGCATGAGTACAACATGTGTTACTATCTGGTTGACGGTATCTATCCTCCGTGAGCTACCTTTGTCAACACCATCTCTAAGCCAGAAAAAGGCTCATTCTGCCCAAAGACAAGAAGCAACTGATGTTGAGAGGGCATTTTGGAGTTCTGCAGACACGTTTTACGGTTCGTGGACCAGCTAAAAAATGGGATGTGAAGACCTTGTGGGAGCTGATGACCTGTTGTGTGATCATACGCAACATGATCGTGGATGATGAAGGTGATGGTGCTGCCGCAAGTCTTGAATTTGAGAAGATGGGTGCTCTATCGAACTTCCTAATAAGAATTTGGCCACATTTGAAGAGTTTGTTCAAATGCATCAACAAATCTAGCATCGAGAAACTCACGAGCAACTGAAGGAAGATTTGATCGAACATCTGTGGGCAGTTAAAGAGGACAACAATATTTGAATGTAGTATTTGAACTTATTTAACTAGAACTGCCGTTGCATTTGAAAATTTGAACTATGAAAAACTGGTAAAATCTCATTGAGCAACCTAAAAATCTGATACCACGTGATAAAGGGGAAGAAATAGTATTTAGACCGCGCCGCAGACCGATAGAGGACAGTGTTAGATGGCTTCCACGGTCCGAACAGTTACGAAAGGTTTAAGGGTCGGCCTTGGAGATGCCCTTAGGCCAACTCCACCGCGCGACCCCATCCTGTCCGGCCCCGTCCGTTTGGGGTAAAAGGGACAAATCGGGCGGCCCAGCGCGCGGGAGTAAACGGACTTTTGTCTGTTTTGTGTCCGCTTTCGACCCATCCCCGGCCCAAGTTTGCGCCGGTTTTGGGGTGAAACGGACAGCGCGCGGATGGGTGGGACGCGCACGCTTGTTCGTCCCTGGCCCGCCTGTCAGTGACACAAAACAACCCCCCTTCCCCCCGCGGCCACTTTGGCACCATTTCCCCCCATACCCTCCCACGTCCCGCTGTCCCACTCCCTCCCTCGTCCATGGCCGACGCCCAGCCAAACTCCGGAAGGCGGGCCGTTGACACGCCCGAAACGGCCAAGAAGAAGAAGGGCAAGGCGCCAAGGAAGCCGCGGTCGGAGTGCATGTCGGAGGAGATCGCCAAGTTGGACGCGAAATCGGCGAAGAGGAGGAGCCAGAGGGCGGTCGCCAAGGACAACATCGCCGCGGCCAAGAGAGTCGCCGACCGTGCTGCGATTGAGGCCGCGCGGCGCAAGGCCGAGGTCGAGGAGAAGGAGGCCTCGTCAGCAAAGCGCACGTCCTTCTCATGATGGGCATTTGTCGTCCGTCCGGTTTCTCTGGAGCGGCCGTCGGTCCGGCTAGCACAGGGTCGTCGGTCGCCCGACCTTCACACTGCCAGTCGCCGACATCGCGGACCACGTCAATGTCGCCCGACTTCCCCCCGCCAAGGCACGACGGACAGACCCGTTTCTCGGGGTCGCCAGACGTGAGCGTGATCCCGCCGTCCACCCCGCGCACCGCGGCCGTCATCGACCTCAACGTCACCCCTGGGTCCAGCAGTGACGGCTGGCTGTTCGTCGAGATGCAAAGAAAGCAAGCACGGCCGCCGTTTACGGGCACCATGCCATCCCCCCGCATCTTGTTTGACTGAATGCGAACACCAATGCCACCGGTTGATGACTCCTACTACGACCAGTTCATGGAGGAAGTGATCTACGAGGGTGGGCACGTCCCTGTCTACGACCCTGAGGAGACCCAAAGTCAGGATGGCCGCGGCCAGTTCACTGCCGATGAAAAGGCTGACGACCGTGCTGACTACGACCATGGTGACTCGTGGCATGAGGGCGATGACATCTATGTCGAAGGTGATGGTGATGAAGAAGAAGGCAATGACATGGATATTAGTGGCGAGCCATTGTTCATTGACGAGCTCATCCAAAGAGCGGAAGCACAAAAGAGGAGGAAGAGCATTCGCACGCGTTCATATACACAAGATGAGGACAAGTTGATTTGCCAATGTTGGATGGAGATTAGCCAAGATCCGAGGACGGGTGCGCAACAAAAAGGCCTAGTTTTTTGGACGAGAGTCCACAAAACTTTCCATGAAAGGAAGATGATTGAGCCCTACCAAATCACAAGCAACTGTGGCATCACCTCGATTCAAAAGAGGTGGTTGTTCATCCAACAAGAGTGCAACAAATATTGTGCCGCATTTGAGAGTTTTGAAGCACGGCCCGTGAGTGGTCTCGACATTGGGGACATGGTATGCTCTCCTCATCCTAGTCCTTTCCTTGCTACGGCCAAGTGACTTCGGCCTTGTACATGTTTGCATGTCCATTTCTTGTTGATCTTGTGGTGTAGGCATTTTAATCTTTGGAAGCATTCAAGGCCCGGCACAATGACAAGCCATTCACTCTTACGCATTGTTGGACGATCATCAACAATTGTCCTAAGTTCAAGGATCAATACCGTGAGCTTTAAAGGAAGAGAGGCAAGAACACGGGCAAGTTCGCCGGAGGTGGAGATGGCGATGCGTTGAAGAGGCCGAGGGGCAAGCCCAACTCCAAGGTGGACGACATACGTGATGCCTCATCCATGGCCTTGCATGAGACGTTGCATGGAATGATGTCTCAAAAGGATGTGAGGGATGAGAAGAAGCGGCAAAGCAAGGACGAGCAAATGAAGCAATACCTAGAGCTTCAAAGGCAGAAGCTTGAGATGGAGGAGGCGGCCAAGAGATGGAAGATCGACGTGGAGGAGGCGGTGCGGCAAAGGCAGCTCGACATCGAGGCCGAGAACGTCAAGGCCAGGCAGAGGCAGCTCAACATCGAGGGCACCAATGCCGCAACCAAAGCAAAGGAGGTCGCCCTTGCGATCATGAGCGTGGACTTGACCAAGATGAGCGACAAGACGAGGAGCTGGTTCGAGGCCAGGCAGAAGGAGATGTTCGACGCCGACGGTCTAAACTAGGTCGTCCAATCGGCCGTGGCCGTTCTTTTTTGGAGGCTGGCTGTGTGCCGGCGAGAACCTGAATCATTTTGAAGGATGGCTGTGTTACCGGCCGCTGGCTGTGTTGCCGGCGAACAAAACTATTCATTTTGGAGGCCGGCTGTGTTGCTGGCCGTTGGCTGTGTTGCCGGCGAGCACGTGTAGGCCGCTGGCTTTGTTGCCGGGCGTGAACTAGGGCCGTTGGTGTGAACTAGGCCGGCCGCTGGTATTTAAAACGTTGTTGTTTGAAAATGGAGGCGGACAGAATGGGGTAAAAGGATGCGGCCGCGCGTCCTTCCAGGATAGGCCGAGACACGACCCCATCGCCCTATGCAAACGGACAGAATCCGGACAAAACGGACGTCCGTTTGAGATCGCGCGGTGGAGTTGGCCTTTTAGTCTCTTTTCACCAAGCATGCCCTGGACCTCCACCATGTGCCTGGGGCCCGGCCGGCCGGCTAGCCGACGCACGCAGCAAGGCTTGCCAGCCTATGCCTGCCATGGGGGTGGCGTGCCGCGCGGTGACCTTACGAGATCCGCGGCACAGTGCCGGAGGAGCGCGAGCAATGGCGGCAGGAGGCGGGCGAGCCCATTCCGACCCGCATACCGCTGGTCGAGCGGCATCCGGCAAAGGACAAAGAATTGCTGTTGCGTTCTGGTGGAGTTAGTTGGTCGCGCGCGCGCAGCCTGGTAGAGTGGAGTGTGGTCTCCATCAGTGGCAGAGCTAGACAAAAATGCTTGGGGGAGCCGAAAGACAAAAAATCCATGATGAGCAACTGCTGCTGAGAGGAAATTTATAACAAGTGTAGCTAGGTCTCGGTTGACTGAGACTTAACCAAGCCTTAGTCGAATGATATAGTATATAAAAAGAAAAAGAAAAAACTGAAGAAAAGAATGTACAATTCTCTATGCAAGATCTAAGGGATATAGTATCGACTAAGACATAACGAAGTCTTAATCGGCGGAGACTTAGTAAAACTGATTTATAATGTGTACAGTCCAATAGTACAATCAACGGCTGACCAACTGCCACTTAGAGAGAAAATTGTAGTGCCATCACCAAAAACTTCCCAATTAGTTATATCAAACCATACAAGAAAAAACCCCAGTTTGACTCATTGTACATCAGTGTTGATGTACAGGCAACGCTCTTCAAATTTAGGCTGTGCGTCACGGCGGGGGCAGCTGGTTGAGATGAACCACACCACATTGTTAGACTGAACGAGTCATCCGCTGCCTAAATACTTCAGCTAGTCATGTGCTGCCGCTGCTCTACTCTCTCTCTCTCTCTGTACTCTTCTTATATACTTGTAACCCCTTTGTGGATGAATACAATGAGTTCGCAGGCTATTCTAGTGACTGCATGCACACTAGATATAATTTACACACATGAGCTGAGAAGCACGTGCCTAAAGATGGGTTAGTTCGTTGCTGCACTGTGCGTGAAGATGGATTAAGCCGAGCTGCAGCCAGCAGGGGCCACTGCTACCTAGTAGTAATGAAATAAAATCGTTTGGGCTGGGAGGGCCACGGCCCCCTCAGGTCATAACATAGCTCCGCCGTTGGTCTCCATCACAGACAAGCATGGCGCCGCCTGCTGCGTGCTGCCAGCGTTCGATCGATCACGTACGGCCGGCTAGCTTGCATGAACTTGCTGCGCCCTACCGGTCGTTGCACAGGCCAAGGAATCCTTGTTCGACGAGATCTCCGGTCGACGGTAACTGGACAGCTTCGCATTTTATTTGCAACTTCAAATGAGAAAATTAGAATGTTTTGATCTGAGGAAAAAGGAACTTATAATTGTGCAATAAGTGTATTTTCCCAGGAAAAGGAACTTATAATTGTGCAATAAGTGTATTTTCCCAGGAAAAGGAACTTATAATTGTGCAATATGCAGTCACATATATGGAGAGGAAAGTTCCGTCCCATTATTAGACAGTGTACTATGCTTTTTTCTACACTAGTTAATAACAGGTAAGCTACCTACTGCATGATTAATACGTGGAAGAAAATTGCAGAATCCATGATATTAACAAGGCCAAACCAACCGTCGAACAAACAAAGATTGTACACGGAGAAGCAAGCTGGTGCACGCTACTAAACTACTACTGGGGTAGTGTGGTTAAGGCGAAAACGTAGTACCATGCATTTTTTTTTTTTTGCGGGTGTAGTACCATGCATGTTAAACACACCAGGGGAAGTGTATGGTCTATCTGCAAGAAGTAGAGTAATATTACAAGAGGAAATACATACTCGAGGCAGCACCGGATATACGTGCAACGTGCTACTAGCCGCGGGACCGAATATACGTGCGGCAGTAGGGTAGACCTACCTGAAGCGACGTACACAGATCATACAACTTCCGTGTTTGTACAGCAAAATGGCCTGTGGGTCGTCCTGGTCCTGGATAGACGTTATACACCACACGCATGCAATGATGCAACAACCAATTAAAAGCTAGCGCCAGTGGTACAGGTCCTGGAAGAAGCAGAGAAGCAAGCTGGTGCACGCCACTAAACTACTACTAGAGGTTAAGACGAGAACGTAGTAGTACCTTGCATGTTAAACACACCAGTATCTACAAGCAGAAGCAGTAGAGTATTACGAGAGGAGATACATACTCAAGTCAGCACCGCATGTACTACGTGCTACCGTACCACCACTTAGCCTCGGGACCGAATATACGTGCGGCAGTAGAGTAGACCTACCTGAAGCAACGTACACAGACCATTCAACTCCTATTTATACAGCAAAAATGAATGCACTGGGTGTGGATCGTGCACTGGATAGACGTGAGTAATGCATAGTACACCACACGCATGCGACAGCAAATTAAAGCTAGCGCCAGTAGTACAGGCCCTGGAAGAAACGTGCACTCAAATCCCCGGATAAGAGACCGTGCCCTCAAGTTTTCTCCGTTTTCATAATTCGCCCGACCCAACGCGTTCAGGGTCCAGCAGTACGTCCACGTTACTCAGCAGCGTAGGCGCAGCCAAGGTAGGCTGTGCCGGTATAGCTAGAGGTCATTGCTATATGTGCAGAAGCGGTGGACACGCTCACCGAGGGGTGCCAAGCCAAGCTACACCTACACTTCACTCACATGAGCCAATCGATCGTGTCATACTGGCCCTGCCTGGCCTCCTTTGTTTCTTCCCTCGGTCAACGTAGTCAACCTTGGCTTGGTTCTACTGGGTTCGTCTGCATGGCTACCGCGTGAGTTGACGTGTCGCTGGGTGCATGCACTCGATCTTCTTTTTTTAGGGGTTGCATGCACTCGATCCAGAGTATAGCTTGCCAATGCCCCGCGTGTGGTGTGCACGCTTCCCGCGCGGGTATACCGGTGTTGTTCTGCTCAGATTCCCGACCTCAGGCGATGCTTTACAGTTAGGCAACTCCACCGCACTACCCCAGTTATCCTGCGGGGGACTTCAGTTGATGTTTGGCTATTACAGTTTGGCCAACTCCACCGCACTACCCCAAATGAACGTCCGTTTTGTCCGGATTATGTCCGTTTGGGTAGGATGATGGGGTCGTGTCTGGCCCTGTCCTGGGATGTGGTGGCCGGGCGCCCAGCGCGCGGCCGCATCCTTTGGCCCCATCTTGTCCGCCTATATTTTTCAAACAACAACGTTTCAAATCCCAGCGGCCTAGTTCACGTCAGCGCCCCTAGTTCACGCCCTGCAACAAAGCCAGCGGCCTACACGTACTTGCCGGCAACACAGCCAGCGGCCAACAACAGTCAGCCTCCAAAATGAATAGTTTTGTTCACCGGCAATACAGCCAGCCTTCAAAATGAATCAGTTTCTCGCCGGCACACAACCAGCGGGCGGCACCCATGCCAGCCTCCAAAAAAAGAACGGCCACGGCCGATCGGACGACCTTGTTCAGGCCGTCGGCGTCGAACATCTCCTTCTGCCTGGCCTCGAACCAGCTCCTCGTCTTGTCGCTCATCTTGGTCAAGTCCACGCTCATGATCACAAGGGACACCTCCTTCGCTTTGGTTGCGGCATTGGTGGCCTCGATGTCGAGCTGCCTCTGACTGGCCTTGACGTTCTCGGCCTCGATGTCAAGCTATCTTTGCCGCGCCGTCTTCTCCATGTCGATCTTCCGTCTCTCGGCCGCCTCCTCCATCTCAAGCTTCTTTCTTTGAAACCAAAGGGGGCGTGGGGGAGTTTTGCTTTGTGTCACCGACAGGCGGGCCAGGGGCGGACGAGCGCGCGCGTCCCGCCTGTCCGCGCGTTGTCCGTTTCACCCCAAAATCGGCGCAAACTTAGGCCGGGGATGGGTCGAAAGCGGACACAAAACGAACAAAGGTCTGTTTGCTCCCCCGCGCTGGGCCGCCTGGTTTGTCCCTTTTACCCCAAACGGACGGGACCGGACAGGATGGGGTCGCGCGGTGGAGTTGGCCTTACATGTCAACCTCTCATGCACCCACAGCCCCACACCCCACGTAAACCACAGCCGCCGGTACTGTCCTTCCGCGTCTTACATTAACGATGGACACATTGCATCAACTACATGATGGCAAGGGCGTCTGTAAGGTGGACCGCAAACCTTCCACATCTGTTCGGACCATGAAAGCCATTCAACGTCGATCTGTACTGGTCCGTGGCACAGTTCGGACACGATTTCTCGTGCAAATCAGAGACAAAAGGTGGAGAAGATTTGCGGGAGTCCGGATTGATCCCACGCCTGCTTCTGACCGTCCCGGCCCATTAAAAAACCATCCACCCTCCCGCTCGCGCATCCCGGCCGCGCCAGCTGCCCGCATTCATGTCGCTGTAGAGCTCACCGGTCCGCATTGAAGGCGGCTCAGGGCGGACGTGACCTCTCACTGCCTCCGTCATTGAAGCGGCTCGTCGGCTGAGGATGCTGCCCGCTACAGGCCTAGCTGAACACGCCTCCTCGCCGCATTTATACGCCTCCATTAAACCCGCATGGAAGCCGAGAAACCTACACCGACCACACGTCCATTCATGAGCGGACCGGCGTTAAACGCAACGCCGGCCAAGCTCCTCCCGTCCGCCCTGTATCAAACGGGGCCAGACGGCAGGCAAGAATCACACCCCTCTACCGCTCCCACATCTCCTCCTTTACCACTCTTCTGATGGCTTTGAAGAGCAATTCTCCGGCATACAAACTAGTTGGGTGGCCCGCCGAGCCCGACGGATACGAGCGAGGCAACTCGCTGCTCCACCTCCTGCGCTTGACCCGACGAAGCAAGTTGCCGCCCCAAGCCTTCGTGTGGTTCAACAACTCGCCCTCCATGCTACTCGATGAGGCGTGGCGAGTTGCTTCACACCGGCATGGCGGGTAACACGGCGGCACGGGCATCATCGCTGTCGTCGACGACCACGACTCACATGTCTGCGCCCGCGCCTCCCATGTATGCGGTCGCGTCTCTCGTGCTTGCGATCGTGCCATGCAGGCAGAGATAGAAGCCAGGTGCGCAAAGAGCGAAGAGTCGGTGGTTGACGCCTCCGCGTCCGCCACCATCATCGAGGAGAAGTAAAACACGGGAGTCCGCCGCCGCTTGAGTCCCATGAAGGCCACCGTCTAGGCAACGCCGGCGTACACAACCGGTCTGTTGCCCGGTTCTTCTCTTTCGAGGACCTCCTTCGATCCCACATGGACTCCACGGAAGCGGAGGCGCCGCCTTCCCCTCCCGCTGAAGGATCAACCAGGGGTTCCACTCCGATGAGTGGTGGGGAAGCGAGATGTCCTTTGCGCTGAATCATATACCTCCGGGGCTCCCGGCAGTCCAGTGATCAGGCTGCCGGACATGAGCAAGATATAGTGATCCGCGGGCGGCGATTTAGATTAGGTATTATTATACTTCCAGAGCGGGACTAGCTCTGTTGATGTAAATGTACTGAAATCTGTCATGATTTATATGAAGATCCGGCTTTTTCGTACGAAATCCGTCATGTCTATTTGAAATTTGGCCGTGTTTGCATAAATTTTATCTGGTTGATTTGATTTGTGAAAAATGTATGCGACTACGGTTGGATGGCGTCCTCCTGCATTTGTGTCCGCGAACGGATGCAGAAGGATTTTTGCGGGTTGCCGTTGGAGATGCCCTAACATGACATTGCCGATCGAAGTGCACTTTTTTTAAAGCAAAACAATAAAAAAATCTACACTATGTATATTATTTACAAATTTCCTGGTTTTATGAAATGTACAAAGGGAAAAGGAAAAAAAAGGTGACCTTGCCAATGGCAATGCTAACGCACACGGCACTCTTTCCTTTTTATCATGGGTACCACTACCCTATTTTTACAAGTGTGTGAGTTTGGCATCCATCCGGAAATCCATACTACTAGTGCGCTGCAGAGTGTGAGTACCATGAAGGCTTTTAATCGTACTACATCAAATTTACTCACGCAGTGCTACCCATTAGTGGATCCATACGACTCCAGTCCGTGCATATATCCCCACATATGGATCGGCACGCCTAGATTATATTGTACGCACGTATATATATGCAGGTGGCGTACACTCTAATTTTAGATGGTCTCTTCCAGTTCCAGCCTAAAGATAGGCACGCAGGCACCGGATGAAACACAGCTGTTGGAACGGCCGCCCGGCCGGTCCTTCCACGAGCACATGCAAATGTTCACGGGCCTTGCCCTGCGTGCGTACTTCGCGATCGTGCGGGGACACGTACGCACACCAGAAATGCGTACTGTATATTTGCTCCACCGTGCCTACGCCTGTCCATCATTTTCAGGAGCATTTCCCTGAGAGAGCGTGTCAGTTAAATTTCATGATTGCTTTGTGGTCACGAACTCCTGGTTAATGTTTTGCATTCGTACGTAGAGATACTGTCCTTCGTGCCTGCATTGAAAAGGGCGGAGGGGGGAGTAACCGTGTGTTTGCGTGGTCACGGTGATGGTGTGATCCCCGACTGTTGGACCATGCGTGCATGCATGCAAGTATCCTGTGGTGCTTTGGTCTCTATGTATGCACGTCTTACAGAGATCGTAAGGCTGGTATCCTCTGGAGCTCCTTTCCTTTTTGAAGGCGTCGTCGCGGCTCTCGTTGCCCGTTGTGTTGCTCCAGGGCAAACTCTGACCCTTGGGTCGGGCGGTGGCGGCACTCCAGTGTCGTATCCTTCCTGAAGGCGCCGCCTTAGAGTCCATGGTTCGTCGTATGCGGCTTCATCTCTTCGTAGATAGGGGTGGTGTTGCTGGGCTCAGCGCCTATGTATCCTGCCTTGGGTGTGTGCGTGTGCTGTGATGGCGTGCGTTTATACCATTGTGTTGATGATCGTGGTTTTATATATAAAACGGGGCGAAATCCTTTTTCAATAACTAGCAAGGAGTAAATTAGAGACATATATATGCATGGGGCCAATATATGCTCACGTAGTACGGAGTTGTTGTATTGACCCAATTGTCATAATAATCACCGATATATTGTTTTTGACGTAAAACGGCACTCTATCTGGATCGTCAAAATTTATGCAGCTCACTTCAAAAAGGAGCTTGTACCCTCCAAATTTGAAAGTTGTGTGATCCGTTTGGAGCTCGCTCCAAATCCAATCGCCAGCACAGGATGGTAGTTTGAGCTTCTTCCTCTTCATGCCAACATTGGAATTTAAGCAATCGCCGCCCACACACGCACCACGGTGCACAGATAATCACCTACGAGTAGGTTGACGCGGCTGCTAACAACCAACAATTAATAGCGTGTTCGTTCCCTCGAATACCCCATGTGGCAGTTCGGGTGGCTGCCATGCGGAGTCATCCTCGGCCATAAAAAGCCTGACGGCAAGGCGTCCTCATCACCTAAACACTAGATGTCGTGTCCCCCTTCCTCGTTGTCTGCTCCCCTAGCTATCTCCTCCCCTCTCTGTGGCAATGTTGCTGCGCCGGAAGGATGCAACCTTTTGGCTGATCCTCCCGTCCCAAACATGGCGCACCGGCGGTGCGAACTCCCCCTATGGTGCATATCCATGACAGTCGACGCTTCCCGCTCCCACGGTGGCTCGCGAGGCAATTCCACCTCCCGCGGGGGCTCCCGTGATGGTAGCCTCAGGGTATCAGTCGGCTCCCATGAAGTCGGGCGGCGCCTCGGGCGCCATCGTAGCAGTTAATGACGCAGCTGGCCCCCCATCTCCCCCCTTCCCGAGTTGGACCCAGAGGACCCAGTCGTCGCCATGTTGTGACTCTCCCAAATCGAAGAGAGGCGCTCAGCCATAACAAGGAGTGATCCCAGCCCGCAACCACCGACGAGGAGGAGCAGCGGCTGCCGCTCGTGAGTCCGACCCCTACTCCTTCAACGAACTCTCGGGGGAAGACGAAGACGACGACTAGACGATGGCGGCTGTACCATAGGCAGTAGCACGTAGCGACATTGCATATTTTGGAAATGTCGCTTGACGACATTTAAAGTTACACAAAATGTTATATGGTGTAATAACGATATTTGAACTCGCATGAAATATGTACCTTAAATTGAACATACAATTAGAAATAAATGAAAAGCACAAACAAATATGGAGTACACATTATGGGAACTCTGTGTTTGTGTGTCGTCTTCACGGCCTCCACATACCATACGCAGTATGGCGACTCCGGTAGAGTTCTTCTTCTTTTTTGGACTTATTGGTTTAGGGACTTAAAAAAATCCCTATAAGTCCCACCTAAACAAACACAAGGGACTTATTGGAACTTATTGCGGTGATTTGGGACTTATCAAATAAGACTCTCAGGGAGGAGCTTATTGGGACTTATCCCGGGCCGGACCTACCCCGCGTCGCTCCAGGCTCGTTCCCCGCACGCCGCCTGCCTCTCGGTCCAATCGCCGTCGCCGCCTCGCCTCTCGCCCCGTCGCCGCCCCGCCTCTCGCCCCGTCGCCGCCCTGCCTCCGCCCCGCCTCGGTTTGTTCTACCTCGGTCCGCCGCCCCGCCTCGGTTCGTTTTGCCTCGGTTCGTTGCAGCGGTGCCTCCAATCGCCAGACAGGCCCTCTCCTGAACCTCGTTGCAGCGGTGCAACATGGACTTATAAGTCCCTGTAAACAAACAGATAGGGACTCGGAACTTATAAGTCCCTGTAAACAAACAGATAGGGACTCAGGACTTATAAGTCCCTGTAAACAAACATGTAGAGACTTATGACTTATAAGTTGAGACTTAAAAAAGTCTTAGGACTTATGAAACAAACAGGGCTACCTGCCCCTACCATGTGGTCCATGCGTAGGAGTAAACAATATTGGCCGACATATCAATAAAACTGCGTGTTCCGAGTACCATGAAAAACTGTCAAAATACCGGCCCCTACCATGTACTCCACGCATATAGTAAGCCTTAAATGGCGTGTGTGACTACAGGTGTGGCTGAGATAGAAGTCCCATATCAAATCAAACAAATGTTTTCTCGAATATCGCAAGTGTCTTTCTTCATTTAATGATATACTCTCCTATGATGCACTAGGATAACTAAATTGATGGAGCTTCAATTGTTTCCTTTAATTAATAGTCGCATGATCATTTCGCAAAAGAATAAATAAAAAGAATCACATGATCGTTCCGGGAGAATGTTCCGATCGGGGGCACAAGCTCATTATCTGTGTTAATTTCCCTGGACGTACCCCCTTTTTTAACTGCTCTGGGCTTCTGGCACGCGCGGAGGATATACGTACGCACTGTACATGCGGTATCGCGATTAAACCCGTTCGACCCTGTGCTGGATTTACTAGTGCCGTTTGATTGATCCGTACAGGGCCATATGCGACATGGCCGCCGCGCCGACATACCAGACTCGCGTCATTCGCGTGTTGTGGTGATTGGCGAGAGCGAGCTGAGTAGTTGCTGCGGCATGTGAGGGCATTCAATCCGCCTTGCCCTCTCTCTCAATCGCTATCAGTCCAAGGGAAAACTTTGCTAAATCCATGCGTGCACGCATGTGCACTTAATTAGGGGTCGTGTTCTTCATTCCCCTCGCAATCGACCGTCACTAACGCTGTGTACATGTGCTTCTTTTTGGTACAGTAGTAAGTATGAGAGTCGTAGATGGTCAGATTAGCTGATCCTTCGGAGAATAGAGGTAAAATTCAGGTCATTAGTCTGTCGCACTTCTTGCAGCTCATGGGTACGAATCAGCAGGATAAAAGCACTGAGATCACATAATCAGGACCAGCTACTGCCAAGTGTCGTGTCAAGCGGTGAGCTAGAGGAGCCAAAGTAGCAACAGGCATTACACTGTACTCCGTACGTTTTATTTTCTCCGCTGGCGACGTGTGCACACCGCTCGAGTAGCGAGTAGACGGGCAGACGTCCACCGGCATATAAGTGACAGCATCACGTCGCCGTCCACCGGGAGGGCAGGCACAATGATTCCTTCTAATTCCCTACCCTCTCTTTTGACATTTGAATCCCTTGGTCTTGCTCATCATAACCACCACGTTCATGGCCGGCCAGCTGAGCGCATGCATCGCCTTCTCCCCCAAGACCCAGGGCTTGGGAGACAAAGGAGGCCGGGACGATGTGCACCGCTCGGATCAACAAGTGGGACGGTACATGATAAGTGATGGCGATTTCTGCTTCTCCTCTCATGTGTCATGGCAATGCATGTCATTGTCTCAACATCTCATATTTGTATTGCTGCACCAACAGTAAACTGACAACCCTACACCCACTAGAATTAGAAAAACAAGTGGCCAGCCAGAGCCAACGTTGCTTTGGAGATACACTGATCTCTCTCCATCTGATGTGATTTTTCCACTAGCTAGAAGTGGGAACCTGCAGGTGGGGGTTGCCAAAATCACATCACGCGCATGATCAAACGGAGAGGACTCCCGATTAACACTGATCACTGATGAATGGAGAGAGGTTTGATCCAGAGAGGAGGTAGCAGCAACCCAACCGGGAGAGTGCCACCTTTCAAATCATGCCGTCCGACCTTGGCTCCATTGCTCCTCATCGTCATCATGGTATTAGCCAGCTATTATGCGTCTGTGGAAATTAGCTGTCCACGGATTGGATATGTCTAGCCTACTGTTTGGCTGATAATAACAAGCTAGAAAGCTAATTCTTTCCTAATCACCTCCCATTGCATGTTAGGGGATTTATATACTCCCTCCATTCGAAAATACTTGTCATCATAATGGACAAAAAGGGATGTATTCTAGATACATCCCCTTTTATTCATTTTGATGACAAGTATTTCTGGACGGAGGGAGTACTCAACAATTTCTTTGCTCGTCACCAATATGGACCCTACCAGCACATTCTCCAGGGATGGACAGTAAAAACACACAAAAAAACATGGTTTTGCACATATATCCATGGTTATGTAAAATTTGTGCTCGCGGAACAAACCACATTAGTGCTATGAAAACCAGTTTTTGAACACTAGACCTGCTTATGCAGGACTTGAATTTTTGCCATGAATTTACACTTACACGCCCTCCTAGCATGAATATATAGGTGTTATCATCGCAGATGCTTCATGATCTAGCAAGGATTACCCCTGTCATATATTCTGGATTTGAGGTCGCCCCCGGGCGACACGGGGGAACCCTAGCGCCGCCGCCGCGCGTCCTGGTTGGGATCTCAGGTCTTAGATGTTTAGGTTTGGCTGCAATGTCTATTTGGTATTAGGCCCAGACTATCAGCGCCCCTTCATCAATTGGATAGAAGTAGCGACAGTTGTTACTTAGACGGTGGCTTTAGTCTTATTATTGTATGACTTTGTAAAGTCTTATGAGAATAATTAATAAAGTGACCGTATGCATCGCCCGGATGCAGAAGCAGGGGGTCCTCCTCCTTTTCTAAAAAAAAGCAAGGATTAGCAATGAATTCGAGTCTGACGGAGTCCGCAGATAGTACTCTCACCACGCCGGCCCGTGCGTGCATCTGCGAACAACAGCAACGCCATGATTGGCTAGGCAGAGTAGTCTTATTCTGGGTTAATGCCGTTGCGATCGACACAGATACATACGTGTTCATTGGTCAGAAGCCTACGGCTTCAACTGTTGGAACATGTTTACCTCATTACCTGGCCTTCTCTTATAAGGTGGACTACACTACTCATATGATTTGTGTTAGGTGCCTCGTCGTTTGATTTATAATCCGAGATGCATGCATGTACTATGCGCCATAGCTCAACATACTCCAAACGGACAAAGGCGTCATCATGAGCCAGACAAAATCGATCGAGAAAAGAGGGTCGTCGGATGCAGTTGGACGTCCCTTTCCGATCCGACGGCCGTGGGGGCTCCTGCGTGGCTTGCTATCGCGGTCGTGTGTGCTGACACTGACGTTAGTACATTGCATGTATGCACATTCATCTTTAGGGGGTTGCGGGATCTGCGACCGGGTCCAACGCCACTTTCTTGATTCTTTACAAGCAAAGAAAAATGTGAAACTCACCCGAAAGAAAGAAAAGAAAGTGTGAAACTTCAGTAAAATAGTTAAACTACGAGAGCTGCTGCTGTGCTCTGCCACTGTTTGCATCCCGCATTTGTGATGGCCTTGGGTTTGGCTTTTCAGAACAAAAGAGAAGCCAACGAAACGATCGAGTGCGGGGAAGAAGAATGTGGAATCCACACGTATCACCCCGTGGCCGTGCGAAGGTGATAGGATGGAGCCGCCGGCGGATGCATGGCCGCACTGTGCCCACACCGCGGCGTAGACTTGACGAGGCCTACCGGCGGCACGGCGTCCAACAAAAGACTGCAACTGCAAAGCAAAGCAATGCAAAGTGTGGCTGCTGGCCTGATGCCGCTGCCCAAGCTGATTGGGTGCATACGATACGTACCTGGAATTTCAGGAATGAACGCAGGCTGGAGATGCGCATGCCGCAGCGGGAGGAGATCCCGATAAAGCAAGGAGGGCGAAAGAGACGGATCCTGGGCCACCTTGTCGCGTCGTCTCGCTCTCGCTCTCGTATGCACATTGCACATACTGTATGCACTATGCAGCTGCTTTGCGCTGCCGATTTGGCCCTGCGGTCTGCGTTTTCTGCATGGAACCATGCGTCCGTAGACCGTAGTTTACCCCATGATGGTGGAGCCGTGCCGACTGTGGACGCTACGTCACTCGACCCTGCATGGGAACCTTTGGCTGCACATTGTGCTTTATTTTTTTCTTTTTGCATGTAACAGCATATATAAAGCTGCATCTGCATTGGCAGCACGTGAAACATGGCTCGCGATAAAAACATGCAACCAGCTGCGTTGTAGGGAAGAGCATCAATGAAGTCGGAATTAACCACTAACCACCAAATGATGGAATCACAGACTTTTGGTCACTTGACGTATTTTCAGTGGAAGGAATGATACAAGAGGCGAAATTTCGTGTTTTGACCTTTTTGGCTAAAAAATTCAGGATCTGGCCCCCCTCTGGAAATATTTCGGGATCTGACCCTTTTGCCTACCGTCAGGGCTCGTGGCGGTAGGCTTGCACGACCTACCGCCATGCTCCCTGGCGGTAGGTCCCTTGACGGCGACTGACGGCCGTCTGCTCGTGCTGACGTCGAAAAGGGCCTACCGCCATGGTCCATGGCGGTAGGGTACTGAACCCTACCGCCAGATGGATTGGCGGTAGTTCCCGGGGATTTGGTTTTTTATAAGTTTTAGTGTTTGTTTCTGTTGTAAAGTTTTATCACAGGTTTCACAAAGTTTCACAACTAGCAAAATATGAGCTCACATATTAATAAAGTTTCATAAGTAGCAAAATAGCAAAATATGAGCTCACATATTAATAAAGTTTCACAACTTGAAAAACTTAATAAAGGGGCCAGATAGCAAACTTGTCCACATAGTTTCATAAGTAGCAAAATAGCAAACTTGTCCACATTGACAACCCCAACTAACGGCAATTAGTTTCATAAGTAGCAAATAGCCAACAAACGGTGCAACAAGTTCTTCAGACAAGTTTAGACCTCCTCGTATGTTAGGCCTGGCCGTGGAGACAGATAAGGCAGCGGATCCACCGGTTCAGGCGGAAGCGGAACGCTGGTCGGCATCCGACCGTTCATGCACTCCCACCTTGCCTTGCCCGCTCGAGTTTTCGCCTCTGCTCTTCCCCAGTTGATGATGTCGAAAGCCGATGCACTTGTGGGCGGCATCCTGGCTCTCTCCTCTGCAGTGCTCTCGAAGTAGATTCTCCGGCCCAAATTGCGCAGCTCCCAGTTGGAGTGCTGTTTGGCAGCTTCAATGGTCTCTTCCCGGCGGAGACGGGAGATATTTGGATCTGCCTCCATCTCTGCCATCACACTCTTCCACTCCTTCACACTCTACGACCAACACTTGACATCGTCGAAGATCCGCTCTGCCCTCTCCTGCCACTGCCTTGTCCTCGTCTGAGACAGATCCCACCGGCTGCAGCAGCTTGGGGAAGGACTCGTACACGTACGGCAGAGGCATGGCAGACGAGGTGTGCTCGGGGAAGGTCGGGTACCTAAACATATGAATGCATCACACAAATTAATTTTCATCATCTACAAAAAAATCTAATCCTAAGGTTCATCATATGGTCAAAAATCTAAACCTAGGGTTCATCATATGGTCAAAATTTCTAAACCTAACTTGTATTATCTAGAAATATCAATTCGGGTTCATCACCATACAAAAAATCTAAACCTAGGAAATATGAATTAGGGTTCATCATGTGGTCAAAAAATAATGATTAGGGTTCATCATGATTCATCACCAAGGATCATCACCTAACTTGTATTATCTAGATGCAATCACCTAGTTTCATCATATCAACTAAACTAGGGTTCATTATGATTTTTAACATGAACATGAACACATAAATCATTGTTACGCTACAAAAAAGGGGAGTGATTTGACTCAAAGTAATTGGGGGTGGGAGGAGCTTACGTTTCTGGAGCAAGGGGCATCTCGATCCGCAAAAACGGCAAAGGAATGAAGAAGATCCCAGGGGGGAGTGAAGCATATGAGAGAGGGGGCGAGAGGAAGAAGAAAGGGGCGGCTGAGTGGGGGGTAAGGGGGTGGGGCGGGCGGCGGTGTGATTTATAAATGCCCAGACCCTATCGCCACAGACCTTGGCGGCAGGTTGCTAAAACCTACCGCCAGAGCCCCTGGCGGTAAGGTGTGGCACAAGGGTGGAATCTTTCCTGTTACGAGAAACATCTACCCCTTGGCGGTAGGGTTCACTACCCTAACGCCATGGCCCATGGCGGTAGGCCATTTTCCACGTCAGCACGAGCAGACGGCCGTCAGTCACCTTCAAGGGACCTACCGCCAGGGAGCATGGCGGTAGAACGTGAAAGCCTACCGCCACGGGCCCTGGCGGTAGGTAAAAGGGTCAGATCCTGAAATATTTTCATAGGGGGGTCAAATCCCGAATTTGTTAGCCAAAAGGATCAAAACATGAAATTTGGCCGATACAAGATGGTAGAAAAACAAGAGAAACACTCTACAGATGACTTACAGTTACTTACTCACAATAGCTACATGTCAATCGCCTGACTTTCGAATTTGGTTGTCAATCGATTTTTGGTTGAACGGAGAAACAACAGGAGAGGGAGGAAGAACTCGCTGGAGGGGAGGAAGAACCTCGCTGCGCAGGCTACCCCACCATCTATCTTAGGGTGGGGGTGGGGGAGGCAGGACAACGGTCGTGGGGAGGGGGGAGGGGGCGGCAGCGGACGGTGGTGAAGGTTTGCCAGAGAAAAAAACGGCGAGGCCCGGCCTAGAGGGATGGCCGGGGTGGTGGCAGCACGGTGGTGGGAGGAGGTTTCGGGTATGGCGGGGCGGCGAGGCTGCGTGGTAGCGCCGCCGACCACGAGCAGTAGTGGCAGGCGGTTCGGCCAGTGATCCGTGGGGTGGTTGGAAGAAGATTCGTCGGGAGGTTGAAGACGACCTGACAGCCATTAGATCGAAGATCGAGGGTGGAGAGCAGTCGACTGACGCAAATCAGAAATTCAGTCGACTGGCACCCAGTGAGTCCCTTACTTACTGTCCTTGCTACGCCACTCCAACCCGCTTAAAATGACGAATGTGGTATAGAGAAAGAGTACATATGTGATGGAAACCATATATGCAGTGGAAGCATGGAAACTTGACCCCGTGTCGTTGGATAAGAAGTGTACGTTGTGAGATGAAAAGATGGACGAATTGCAAAAGGACCCCCGTAATCTTCCTGTACCTCGGTACAACATCCCTGATGGAAAATGAGCCATCCCGTGCCTTTCCCCTTGGAGCTACCCCGATTCAGTTTTCCCCATCAACAACTAGGGTTAGGACAGCACGCCGGCGGCCGGCGGCCACAGCTAATTCCCTCTCTCCTCTCCGGCGGCTGGCCCATCGCGCCACCCAGTACAACGCCCTCGTTCCGCGCAGGGCCGGCGACTGGCGCGACTAATTCTTCCTCAGCCTTCTCTCCTCTCCGGCAACTGGCCCCACGAGCCAATCGTCCTCTGGGCATTCCCCATGGGATTGGTACTAGATCTAGGTGGACCTTTCTATTACATTGTTCATCTTCTATGTTATGTTTTGCCACGTTCTTCTTATCGTGGCTCAACTAGTAGTTTTATCTCTCGGTTGGGCTAGGTTTGCAAAGCAAATAGAGATGACAAGGTCGTGGGTTTTG
>NC_041389.1:574757869-574760522 GCF_002162155.2 Triticum dicoccoides | reverse complement strand
GGGGGGAATAAGGTAGTAGTATATATCTTGGCTGGAACTGCTGATTGCCCCTAACTCTACTGTCCAGATTTTGGTCTTCAAGAAGTTGGTAAAGACTAATTCATTAGGTAAGTAAGATTTATATTAATGCAGCAAGAGGGAGATCCCATCATGCTAATTTGACAATACTATATACCATAATGGTGGTTCTAGGCATATTTGTTACTGTATAGTTGTTAAATGAAGGAAACTATTAGGCTTAGTTTGGCAGCACAATTTTTAGAAAATTGTGGTAATCCAAAACCGCAGTATTCCAATCCCTAGGCAAGAAATACTACAGGCTCTTGAAATTGTAGTTTTTCTCAGTTTTACCAAAACTATCGAGGTGTTTGGATGTTGTTTTATCATGGTTTTGACCAGCACAGCTGGCATGAAATTGCTTAATTAATCTAACCTAGAGGTACATGATTGATCAAGGTTCACCAATCAACTAGATCAAAAGTAATTGTGACGACAGCTGGAAGAAAATGGATCCGAGAACACAATTTAATCAACCCAAAAAGCCTAATAAGCAAGAGATATATTACAACTAATTTACCATATAACAGAATGAGGAGAAATCGAAGGTAGAGGTCACATCTATTCTTATCTCGTCGTGGATAGGGACATAAACAGCTCTCTCCCCGACATTTCGTCTCATTTGGTTTAGAAAAAAATGGGTCGGGACCTCTTTTCTAGACACAACAAAAAAAACCATGGTTTTGGGAATACTACAGGTTCTAAAACTTCAGCCTTACTTCTTGTAGACTTGTGTGTAGTACTTGTAGACTTGTGTGTAGTACTTGTAGACTTGTGTGTAGTACGATGGGCATAAGAAAGGAGTTGAAACTGGTTGAGCATAGAAAAATTGTAGAAATGATTTTAGCTGTCAGTTTTAATTTATATTGCAATTGATTGGTGAAGTGAGCTGATATTAGGTAGTGCTAACACTTGAATGTTCTTTCTAGCATTTTATTTTATTCTATGTTATTCCGGAAGGCACATATTGGCTGGCTCCTATGAGAGTGTGCTTTCGACTTACAAACTGTATTTCTTCTCTTTGTGCAGTAATTACGAGGTAGAATAAAAGGACTAAATGGATATAAGGATAAGGGTGGAAAGCGAAGACAGAAAGAGAAGAACAAGAATAAGGAAGTGCAGCAAACATGATGACGGTACATTCCTCTGGACTTAGTTTTGAAAATAGTTCTAAAATTTTGTTTGCTAATAAATGAAACATGCACTTGATATATCTATATTCATAGATTAGAATTAAAAATTAGGTATAAATTCTTGCGAGTTTTCCTACTGCTTGACCAATTAATTTTTTGTTTTGTTTCAGGTTGCTTGGTGGCCCTACCAACCTCTGCAAGTTTTTAGGACTGATAGTATTGCGTTAGTATGTTCTTGGCTAGTGTAGTGGAGCTATTAGCTATTGGCGCCGGACTTCTTCAAGTTGTTAGTTAGTGTACTGGAGGTATTATCTGTTGGGGCCGGGCATCTGCAAGTTGCTAGCTAGTGTACTGGAGCTATGTGCTCAATGACTGATGTATAAAGGTGTAGATTTGCCATCACTGTTAATGATGCATCTATTTTGTAACCGTGTATTGGAGTGTGGCATTATTTAAGTGACAGAATCAGATTCTTGCTGCATAATCACACTATGTGCAACTGTGCTGTTTTGCTTTACTTAAATATGTTCTAGGAAAAAAAATTCAATTGCTGGAAATGTGCTACGTGAGGTGCAATGGTTTTGGTTGTGGTTTCGTCATTGATCTGGGCAATGGTTTTAGCTGTTGTATTTTACTGTTAGTTCTACTTAAATTTACAAGGAACTGGGTAGTACCCATCGTTCAATTTTTGTCTTCGTTCAGTTTCACGCAATCAACACAAATAGGTGGAGACATGTGACGAGGTAGCTAGCTGTGTAATACTTGTATGTGTCAGGGGGTCATGTGCAGAACAGCATTGCTGGGGCGGGCGTTTTTTGCAAATCTACATGTAGCAGTTATGGATGGATCTAGTCCATACATACAAGATCCAACAGCCTGTGGTAAAGTTTCCAACCTTTCACTGAAGATGTGGTTTTCACCTGATATTGTCTCATAGAGAGAAAGATGTGACAGATGATATATATTTTTTGCGGGTGTCAGATGATCGAGTATATATATGCATTGAACTGATGGGAGATAAAAGATCACAGGAGTGGATCAGCTTCTAGGAGAGCGGGCTGACCAGTCAATCTTTGTATGCTTGGAAACCTTTGCCACGACATACTGCCTCCGTTTCATAATGTACAACGTTTTTTCTTTCATCAAAATACGTCTTAATTCTGGAACGAAGGGAGTAGCTGCCTCATTAAGTACCTGGCTCATGCTGGATGACTAAACCGGAGTGATAGTAGTACTCTTTTAGGTACCTGCCAAGCCCAACAGTAAGATGAAAACAGCGTCTAGTTCTTGGTAACAGCAGATTTGAGGTAGCGAAAAACATGACGACCGTGAATCGTACGTACGAGAGCGAGTGGACACTATTCTCAAACCGTCTCATGAAACAGGATCATCCTTCTTCCGTGTCTTCAAACAAGGACACACACATATGTATTCTCAAATAGTTTAATACTAACATGATCGTA
>NC_041389.1:574731443-574757724 GCF_002162155.2 Triticum dicoccoides | reverse complement strand
CCTCGTGATTCGCATAGTAGTTTATTTCCGAAAAGGGCACAATAAAGAACAAAATTCCTCAAAAAGTTTGAAATTTCAACGATGAAACTTACAGTTTTTTCATCTAATACTACCAAGTTTCAACCAGTTTCAAAGATACAATTTCAAGCAATTTTTTCTGTCAGCCGTAGACACGAAATATTTTTTTATTGGTCGCTCATACTAAGTTTCAACATGAAACTTGTCAAAATATATTTAAAATGGATCTTATTTGAAAGTGATGGTTACGAGAAACATGAATGTGAAAACAGAACTTAATTAGAGTTTTCATTTAAAAGATATAAATTTTGAAAATCGAAAGCAAAAATACAAAACGGGCACCAGAGACATGCGCGCCCATGCACTTGTGTGCCATAAATTCTAGTACAAAAAGTTCCTTTTTTTCGTTATAAAACTACCAATGCCGGCCTCGCAAATGCGAGGGCATCACCTATACAACATTGAACATATCCAACAAGTAAAATTACAATTTAATAGATATTGAAAATATGAAGTTCTATAAAATATGAAGCAAGGATGGCGTGGCGGCGGCGGCATCTTCGTGGTGGACTTGTGTCCACAGGCACTGCCATTGTGGTGGCGCTTGCTCTAGTGTCGGCGCAGAATCAGGGAGGTAGTCCAGGAGTGGATGCAGATTGTGCTCTGCATCTGCGGCATCTAGAAGATGGTGGGTCGTGTTCTAGGTTCGTGGATGGCGGGTATGGAGTCCTCCATCGATGTTTTAGTCATGAGGGGTGCTAGATCTGGAGTTCGATGGCGTGTCCGAGGTGTTGCTTCGATCTGATTCGTTCAACGGTAATGGCTTCGCCTTTGGTGAGCCGCGTCGAGTTTGGGTGACGAGGTGATCCGTCATTTTTTCCCTTTGGTGGCTATTGTGGTAGTGTCAGAGACATGTGATGTGTGTTGGTGTCAAGCTAAGAGGATTCTTCGGTTTTGATTGTATTTTTCCATTTTTTGGTTGGTAATTATTTATGCAAAGGCTAGCGATGTGCTGTTTTTCAATTTTGCATGCGGGTGTGCACATGACTTGTACAATGATCATTATGATATAATAAATGAGACGCGTATTACCATGAAAAAAATTCTACAAGCATCTCTCATTCTTTAGTCCCCATGTACGACCTGCTGTAACGAGCGACTGTGTCAAGCTCAATGATTCTTTGATCTTGATTGTAATTTTCTTTCTTGGTTGATGTTGTGTTTGTGTAAATACTAGCATTATGTTGTTTTTTCGGTCTTGTTAGGTAACATAAGAGCATCTACAGCCGAACTAAAAAATTTTGGCCCCTCAAACGCCCGAGGACGCGCCCGGTCAGTGTCCGGGCATGTCCGCTTTGACTCCCTATTTTTCCGTTCACGTAGCCATGTCCCTCACTTTTTTCTTATATGTCCGGTCGCATGCATGTGATTGGTGGAGAAGGAGAGGGAGAAAGAAAACAAATAATAAAGAAAGAAAAAAGATGCTTTATGGCGGGCCCAATTCTATATGGCGGACGCAGGACCACTGACCGGGCACGCCCTGGCACTCCTCATACTCATCCCATACATGAGATAAATATGAGGGCTGCCAGACAACCCGTGTTGGAAATATGCCCTAGAGGCAATAACAAAATGGTTATTATTATATTTCCTTGTTCATGATAATTGTCTACTGTTCATGCTATAATTGTATTAACTGGAAACCGTAATACATGTGTGAATACATAGACCACAAAATGTCCCTAGTGAGCCTCTAATTGACTAGCTCGTTGATCAATTGATGGTTATGGTTTCCTGACCATGGACATTGGATGTCATTGATAACGAGATCGTCATTAGGAGAATGATATGATGGACAAGACCCAATCCTAAGCATAGCACAAGATCGTATAGTTCGTTTGCTAAGAGCTTTTCTAAATGTCAAGTATCATTTCCTTAGACCATGAGATTGTGCAACCCCCGAATACCGTAGGAATGCTTCGGGTGTACCAAACGTCACAACGTAACTGGGTGGCTATAAAGTTGCACTACAGGTATCTTCGAAAGTGTCTGTTGGGTTGGCACGAATCGAGACTGGGATTTGTCACTCCATATGACGGAGAGGTATCTCTGGGCCCACTCGATAATGCATCATCATAATGAGCTCAATGTTACTAATGAGTTAGCCATGGGATCATGCATTATGGGACGAGTAAAGAGACTTGCCGGTAACGAGATTGAACGAGGTATGGGGATACCCACGATCGAGTCTCGGGCAAGTAACATACCGATAGACAAAGGGAATTGTATACGGGATTGATTGAATCCCCGACATCGTGGTTCATCCGATGAGATCATCGTGGAACATGTGGGAGCCAACATGGATATCCAGATCCCGCTATTGGTTATTGGCCGGAGAGGTGTCTCGGTCATGTCTGCATGGTTCCCGAACCCGTAGAGTCTACACACTTAAGGTTCAGTGATGCTAGAGTTGTTATGGGAAATAGTATGTGGTTATCGAAGGTTGTTCGGAGTCCCGGATGAGATCCCGGACATGAGGAGGAGCTCCGGAATGGTCCGGAGGTGAAGATCGGTATATTGGACAAAGGGTATTGGAGTCCGGAATTGTTCCGGGGGTACCAGGTGATGACCAACGTGTCCGAAAGGGGTTTCGAAGGCCCCGGCAAGTGTTGGGGGGCCTTATGGCCAAGGGGAGGGGGCACATCAGCCCACTAAGGGGCTCAGCGCCCCTCCCACCCCATCTCACATAACCTGGAGAGGTGGGGGCGCCATCCCTAGGGCAGCCGCCCCTCCCGGCTTGGGGGGCAAGTTTCCTAGGGGCTGGGGGTGCCCAAACCAATCTAGGGTTTCCCCTGGCCGGCGCCCCCTCTCCCCTTCCCCCTTATATATAGTGAGGGGTGGGAGGGCAGCCGGACCCTTCCCCTGGCGCAGCCCCTCCCTCCTCCAACACCTCCTCCTCCTCCGTAGTGCTTGGCGAAGCCCTGCTGGAGAACCACGAGCTCCACCACCACCACGCTGTCGTGATGTCGGAGTTCTCCCTCAACCTCTCCTCTCCCCTTGCTGGATCAAGAAGGAGGAGACGTCCCGGGGCTGTACGTGTGTTGAACGCACAGGCGCCGTCCGTTCGGCGCTAGATCGGATCTTCCGCGATTTGAATCGCCGCGAGTATGACTCCATCAACCGCGTTCTTGTAACACTTCCGCTTAGCAATCTTCAAAGGTATGAAGATGCACTCCCTCTCTCTCTCTCTCTCGTTGCTAGAATCTCCTAGATTGATCTTGGTGATACGTAGGAAAATTTTGAATTATTGCTACGTTCCCCAACAGTGGCATCATGGGCTAGGTCTATGCGTAGATTCTATGCACGAATAGAACACAAGTAGTCGTGGGCGCTGATTTGTTCAATTTGCTTACCGTTACTAGTCCTATCTTGGTTCGGCGGCATTGTGGGATGAAGCGGCCCGGACCGACCTTACACGTACGCTTACGTGAGACAGGTTCCACCGACTGACATGCACTTGTTGCATAAGGTGGCTAGCGGGTGTATTTCTCTCCCGCGTTAGTTGGATCGGATTCGATGAAAAGGGTCCTTATGAAGGATAAATAGCAATTGGCATATCACCGTTGTGGCTTTTGCGTAGGTAAGAAACGTTCTTGCTAGAAACCCATAGCAGCCACGTAAAATATGCAACAACAATTAGAGGACGTCTAACTTGTTTTTGCAGGGTATGCTATGTGATGTGATATGGACAAAGGATGTGATGAATGATATATGTGATGTATGAGATTGATCAAGTTCTTGTAATAGGAATCACGACTTGCATGTCGATGAGTATGACAACCGGCAGGAGCCATTGGAGTTGTCTTGATTTATTATGACAACCGGCAGGAGCCATCGGAGTTGTCTTGATTTATTATATGATCTGCGTGTCATTGAAAACACTATGTAATTACTTTACTTTACTGCCAACCGTTATCCATAGTAGTAGAAGTAATAGTTGGCGAGACATCCTCATGAAGACACGATGATGGAGATCATGGTATCATGCCGGTGACGAAGGTGATCATGCCGCGCCTCAAAGATGGAGATCAAAGGCGCAAGATGATATTGGCCATATCATGTCACTTTATGATTTTTGCATGTGATGTTTGTCATGTTTACATCTTATTTTCTTAGAACAACGGTAGCATAAATAAGATGATCCCTCATTAAAATTTCAAGAAAGTGTTCCCCTAACTATGCATCGTTGCGAAAGTTCGTTGTTTCGAAGCACCACGTGATGATCGGGTGTGATGGATTCTAACGTTCGCATACAACGGGTGTAAGCCAGATTTACACATGCAAAACACTTAGGTTGATTTGACGAGCCTAGCATGTACAGACATGGCCTCGGAACACAAGAGACCAAAAGGTCGAACATGAGTCGTATAGTGGATACGATCAACATGAAGATGTTCACCGATGATGACTAGTCCGTCTCACGTGATGAACGGACACGGCCTAGTTGACTCAGATCATGTATCACTTAGATGACTAGAGGGATGTCTGTCTTAGTGGGAGTTCATTAAATAATTTGATTAGATGAAATTAATTATCACGAACACAGTTAAAAGGTCTTTGCAAATTATGTTGTAGCTTACGCTTTAGTTCTACTGTTTTAGATATGTTCCTAGAGAAAAATTTAGTTGAAAGTTGACAGTAGCAATTATGCGGACTGGGTCCGTAAACTAAGGATTGTCCTCATTGCTGCGTAGAAGGGTTATGTCCTTAATGCACCGCTCGGTGTGCTGAACCTCGAACGTCGTCTGTGGATGTTGCGAACATCTGACATACACGTTTTGATGACTACGTGATAGTTCATTGTGTATTGGTAAACGGTTTAGAATTGAGGCGCCGAAGATGTTTTTTGAAACGTCGCGGAACATATGAGATGTTTCAAGGGCTGAAATTGAGATTTCAGGCTCGTGCCCACGTCAAGAGGTATGAGACCTCCGACGAGTTTCTTAGCCTATAAACTAAGGGAGAAAAGCTCAATCATTGAGCATGTGCTCAGATTGTCTGAGTACTACAATCACTTGAATCGAGTGGGAGTTAATGTTCCAGATGAGATAGTGATGCTTCTCCAAAGTCACTATCAACCAGCTACTAGAGCTTCGTGATGAACTATAACAGATCAAGGATAGATATGATGATCCTTGAGCTATTCGCGATGTTTGACACTACGAAAGTAGAAATCAAGTAGGAGCATCAATTGTTGATGGTTAGTAAAACCACTAGTTTCAAGAAGGGCAAGGGCAAGAAGGGATACTTCATGAAATGGCAAATCAGTTGCTGCTCTGGTGAAGAAACCCAAGGTTGAACCCAAACCCGAGACTAAGTGCTTCTGAAATGAGGGGAACGGTCACTGAAGCAGAACTACCCTAGATACTTGGTAGATGAGAAGGCTGGCAAGGTCGACAGAAGTATATTGGATATACATTATATTAATGTGTACTTTACTAGTACTCCTAGTAGCACCAGGGTATTAGATACCGTTTCGGTTGCTAAGTGTTAGTAACTCAAAATAAAAGCTATGGAATAAACGGAGACTAGCTAAAGGTGAGATGACGATATGTGTTGGAAGTGTTTCCAAGGTTAATGTGATCAAGCATCGCATGCTCCCTCTACCATCGAGATTGTGTGTTAAACCTAAATAATTGTTATTTGGTGTTTGCGTTGAGCATAGACATGATTGGATTATGTTTATCGCAATAAGGTTATTCATTTAAGGAGAATAATGGTTACTCTGTTTATTTGAATAATACCTTCAATGGTCTTGCACCTAAAATGAATGGTTTATTGTATCTCGATCGTAGTGGTACACATGTTCATGCCAAAAGATATAAGATAGTAATGATAGTACCACATACTTGTGGCACTGCCATTTGAGTCATATTGGTATAAAACGCATGAAGAAGCTCCATGTTGATGGATCTTTGGACTCACTCGTTTTTGAAAAGATTGAGACATGCGAACCATGTATATTGGTATATATGCATGAAGAAACTCCATGCAGATGGATCGTTTGGACTCACTTGATTTTGAATCACTTGAGACATGCAAATCATACCACATGGGCAAGATGACTGAAAGGCCTCGTTTTCAGTGAGATGGAACAAAATAGCAACTTGATGGAAGTAATACATTTTATGTGTGCAATCCAATGAGTGCTGAGGCACGCAGTGAATATCGTTATGCTCTTACTTCACAGATGATTTGAGTAGATTCTAAGTATATTTACGTGATGAAACACAAGTCTGAAATATTGAAAGGTTCAAGTAATTTCAGAGTGAAGTTGAAGATCATCGTGACAAGAGGATAATATGTCTATGATATGATCATAGAGATAAATATCTGAGTTATGAGTTTGGTACACAATTAAGACATTTTGGAAATTGTTTCACGACTAATACTGCCTGGAACACCATAGTGTGATGGTGTGTCCGAACATCATAACTGCACCCTATTGGATGTGGTGCATACCGTGTTGTCTCTTATCTAATTACCACTATCGTTTATGGTTTAGGCATTAGAGACAACCGCATTCACTTTAAATAGGGCACCACGTAATTCCGTTGAGATGACACCGTATGAACTATGGTTTAGAGAAACCTAAGCTATTGTCTCTTAAAAGTTTGGGGCTGCGACGCTTATGTGAAAAAATTTCAGCCAGATAAGCTCAAACCCAAACTAGATAAATTCATCTTCATTGGACACCCAAAACAGTTGGGTATGCCTCCTATCTCAGATCCAGAAGCAAAAGTGATTGTTTTTAAAAACGGGTCCTTTCTCGAGGAAATGTTTCTCTTGAAACCAAATGAGTAGGAGGATGGTGGAGACTTGATGAGGTTATTGAACCATCACTTCAACCAGTGTGTAGCAGGGCACATGAAGTTGTTCCTGTGGCACCTACACCAGTTGAAGTGGAAGCTGATGATAGTGATCATGAAACTTCGGATCAAGTCACTACCAAACCTCGTAGGTCGACAAGGACGCGTACTGCTTCAGAGTGGTGCGGTAATCCTGTCTTGGAGGTCATGTTGCTAGACAACAATGAACCTACGAGCTATGGAGAAGCGATGGTGGGCCCGGATTCCGACAAATGGCTCGAGGCCATAAAATCCGGGAGAGGATCCATGTATGAAAACAAAGTGTATACTTTGGAAGAACTACTTAATGGTCGTAAGGCTGTTGGGTACAGATGGATTTTAAAAGTAAGACGGACAATGATGGTAAGTGTCACCATTAAGAAAGCTCGACTTGTCGCTAAGATGTTTCCTGACAAGTTCAAGGTGTTGACTCGTAGCGATGCTAAGAGTATGTTGGAATTATATTAGCAGTTACTGCATTATTTATGAAATCTTGCAGATAGGATGTCAAAACATTGTTTTCTCGATGATTTTCTTGAGAAAAGTTTGTATGTGATACAACCAGAAAGTTTTGTCAATCCTAAAAGATGCTAAAAAGTATGCAAAGCTCCAGCGATCCTTCTAAGGACTGGAGTAAGCATCTCAGAGGTGGAATATACACTTTGATGAGATGATCAAAGATTTTGGGTTTATACAAAGTTTATGAAAAACTTGTATTTCCAAAGAAGTGAGTGGGAGCACTATAGAATTTCTGATGAGTATATGTTGTTAACATATTGTTGATTAGAAATGATGTAGAATTTCTAGAAAGCATATAGGGTTGGTTGAAAAGTGTTTTTCAACGGAAAACCTGGATTAAGCTACTTGAACATTGAGCATCAAGATCTATAAAGATAGATAAAAACGCTTAATAGTACTTTTTTTAAACGGAGGCAAAAGCTTTCCCTCATCCATTAATTAAGAAGAAGAGAGTTGCCTAGTTAATTTATGGAAAACCGGGCGAAAACCATCACAACCATGCTCAAAAGCACCACCCCATCCACATGTGAACTACTCCCAAATCATGGAGCCACGGGACCGAAGCACCCAACACACTACTACTGCAACCCGCAACATATGGGTCCCTGTACTGCAAAAGAAAACCAATCGACATAATGCAACTCGAGGAAAACACATCGACTAAAACCACCCCCATGACCGAGCACACATCTGCAACTCAGAAAGCCGAGAACCATCCATCATGGAACCATTTGCGCCTCCCCTCTAGCACTATCCTTCTTGCTTTTGCTCCTGCAAGATTTCTCTTTGAGGATACCAGATCTAGAGTTAGCGCCACCCTTCTTGTGCTTCTCCCTCAAAGCTTTTTCCTCCAAGAGGCATCCAATCGTCTTTCCAGAATTTTCAGAGTCCAAGTTGGCTAGGAATTCACAAATCTTGGTGGCTAAAAGGACACCAGGATTAGGCACCAACACTTCAGCCACAACAATTTTATCAGCCATAGGAACCACACGTACTTTCAAATGAACACATACCGTGACAAGATTTTGAAGGAATTCAAAATTAATTGGCAAAGAAGGAGTTCTTGGTTGTGTTATAAGGTGTGAGTATTGAGTAAGACTCAAGACCTGACCACGGCAGAAGAGAGAGAAAGGACGAAGGTCGTCCCCTATGCTTTAGACATAAGCTCTACAATATGCTATGCTATGTACCGCACCTGAAGTGTGCCTTGCCATGAGTCAGTCAAGGGGTGCAAGAGTGATCCAGGAATGGATCACAGGACATTGGTCAAATTTATCCTTAGTAACTACTGTACTGAGGAATTTTCTCGATTATGGAGGTGGTAAAAGTGTTCCTCGTAAAGGGTTACATCGATGGAAACTTTGACACTAATCTGGATGACTCTGAGTAGTAAACCGGATTCATATAGTAGAGCAGTTATTTGGAATAGCTCCAAATAGTGCGTGGTAGATGCATCTACAAGATGACATAGAGATTTGTAAAACACACATGGATCTGAAAGGTTCAGACCCGTTGACTAATAACCTCTCTCACAAGCGAGATATGATCAAACACCATGGGTGTTGGATTCATTACAATCACATAGTGATGTGAACTAGATTATTGACTCTACTACAAGTGGGAGACGTTGGAAACATGCCCTAGAGGCAATAATAAAATGGTTATTATTATATTTCCTTGTTCATGATAATTGTCTATTGTCCATGCTATAATTGTATTAACTGGAAACCGTAATACATGTGTGAATACATAGACCACAAAATGTCCCTAGTGAGCCTCTAGTTGACTAGCTCGTTGATCAATAGATGGTTATGATTTCCTGACCATGGACATTGGATGTCATTGATAACGGGATCACATCATTAGGAGAATGATGTGATGGACAAGACCTAATCCTAAGCATAGCACAAGATCGTGTAGTTCGTTTGCTAAGAGATTTTCTAAATGTCAAGTATCATTTCCTTAGACCATGAGATTGTGCAACTCCCGGATACCGTAGGAATGCTTTGGGTGTACCAAACGTCACAACGTAACTGGGTGGCTATAAAGGTGCACTACAGGTATCTCTGAAAGTGTTTGTTGGGTTGGCACGAATCGAGACTGGGATTTGTCACTCCGTATGACGGAGAGGTATCTCTGGGCCCACTCGGTAATGCATCATCATAATGAGCTCAATGTGACTAATGAGTTAGCCATAGGATCATGCATTATGGAACGTGTAAAGAGACTTGCCGGTAACGAGATTGAACGAGGTATGGGGATACCGACGATCGAATCTCGGGCGAGTAACATACCGATAGACAAAGGGAATTGTATACGGGATTGATTGAATCCCCGACATCGTGGTACTTCCGATAAGATCATCATGGAACATGTGGGAGCCAACATGGGTATCCAGATCCCGCTATTGGTTATTGGCCGGAGAGGTGTCTCGGTCATGTCTGCATGGTTTTCGAACCCGTAGGGTCTACACACTTAAGGTTCGGTGACGCTAGAGTTGTTATGGGAAATAGTATGTGGTTACCGAAGGTTGTTCGGAGTCCCGGATGAGATCCCGGACATGACGAGGAGCTCCGGAATGGTCCGGAGGTGAAGATCGGTATATTGGACGAAGGGTATTGGAGTCCGGAATTGTTCCGGGGATACCAAGTGATGACTAGCGTATCCGAAAGGGGTTTCGGAGGCCCCGACAAGTGTTGGGGGGCCTTATGGGCCAAGGGGAGGGGGCACATCATCCCACTAAGGGGCTGAGCGCCCCTCCCACCCCATCTCAGGTAACCTGGAGAGGTGGGGGCGCCACCCCTAGGGCAGCTGCCCCTCCCAGCTTGGGGGGCAAGTTTCCTAGGGGCTGGGGGCGCCCAAACCCATCTAGGGTTTCCCCTGGCCGCTACCCCTCCTCTAGATCCATCTAGAGGGGCCGGCCCCCTCTCCCCTTCCCCGTATATGTAGTGAGGGGGTGGGAGGGCAGCCGGACCCTTCCCCTGGCGCAGCCCCTCCCTCCTCCAACACCTCCTCCTCCTCTGTAGTGCTTGGCGAAGCCCTGCTGGAGAATCACGAGCTCCACCACCACCACGCCATTGTGCTGTCGGAGTTCTCCCTCAACTTCTCCTCTCCCCTTGATAGATCAAGAAGGAAGAGACGTCCCCGGGCTGTACGTGTGTTGAACGTGGAGGCGCCGTCCGTTCGGCGCTAGATCGGATCTTCCGCGATTTGAATCGCCGAGTATGACTCCATCAATCGCGTTCTTGTAACGCTTCGGCTTATCAATCTTCAAAGGTATGAAGATGCACTCCCCCTCTCTCTCTCTCTCTCTCGTTGCTAGAATCTCCTAGATTGATCTTGGTGATACGTAGGAAAATTTTGAATTATTGCTACGTTCCCCAACAACCCGGGCATTTAAGGAGGCTTTGAGGGGTCCGGTTGGGTCAAGTTTTCGCTACTTTTTGCTTCCCTCCTCTATTCGGTAAGTGGTCGCCGCGCCCGCCTGGTCAATTTGAGGAGTCCGGCTGTAGATGCTCTAACTTGTACTATCATTTTTATGATATACGACATCCCATGCTGCATTGCCAAGGGAAAAAAATGTATGACATTTTTTTGCATGGTAATATGTGTCTCATTCATATCATAAAGATTAAACTACAAGTCACATAAAAATCGACATGACAAAACTGAAAAGATAGCAGAACGTCTCTGAGCTTGACACCGACGCATGTCACCTGCCTCCGGCACCACCATAGCAGCCACCAAAAGTAAAAATGACGGATCACCTTCTCACCCGAGCTCGACGCGGCTCCATCGCTGATATGCAACTTTGCGGACCTCCAAGGTGGCTCGCCAAAGACGAAACAATTACCGTTGAATGAATCAGACTGAGGTAACACCCCGGACACGCCATCGAACTTCGGATCTGGCACCCCCACTTGACTAAGATGTCGGAGGAGGAAACCATACCTGCCATCCACGAACCACGAGCCCATCACCAGTGGCGGAGCTATGTTGATTGCTTCACGGGCCATGGCGCCCCCCCCCCTCCTTCCTTCCCAGATCTAAGTGATTCTCCTCTCTCTTCTTCTCCTCCCCTGTTTCCTCTGCTTTCTTTTTCGTTCGAGCGCTTCCAATGGATTCTCATGACATGCATATCCAGCTTCCTAACAAAGACCCTCTGGTCTTTGCGGAGGGTTTCAATCCTGATCCTGGGATTGAGATCAATATGCAAGGCCTATCCATCCAAGATCCACAAGTTATACATATCCAGGCTCACCAACATCATTCAGATCCGGCCAAAGAAAAAGATAGTGATGCACCTTACAATATCTTGATGAAGCTGGCTGTTACTGGAGGACAGCCAAGAGCTCTCTCTCTCTCTCAGCGTAGTTCAGCATTCTATGGCCAGAGCATGGAGGGAGAATTATCAGGGTATATCTCAACTTTCAAGGTACATATTTGTGGCACACTTTCAGTCCTTGCAATCTGCTATGTTCGTGTTCACTAGGAAGCCATGGAGTATGGGATCTGATAATTTTTTGATTGAGTTCATGGATCCTCAAGATCACAGTAAGGTTATTCAGGATTATAATTTTGACACCATTTTCATTACTGTTCGTATTTATGGTGTCCCTGCTCGTTTCCGTTCTCAAGAACTGCTACTAAAGATTCTGAACACTTTGGGCGAAGTTTCAGAATTTCATCCTTTTGTTCAAGCCATGCTTTCAGCAAAACCTGATTACATGTGGGGTACTATTAAGATGTCTGTCGCCAATCCTGTTAGAGATAAGATATGGATATCTTTTCCTGAGAATTTTGCATCCTAGGTCTATTTGTTCTATGAGAAGATTGGTAGGATTTGCACCTTCTGTGGTCATCTGTTTCATAGCGTGCAACACTATGACACTAGGAATAATTTGCTGATTTCTAGACAGAGGATAAACATTCAGCTACAACAGATTCCTGCGGCTAGATTTGGACAGTGGATGAATAAGATTGAGCTCATCCCAGCTGCTAATACTGAACAATCTCCTAAGAGTTCAGAATCTGTTTTCTCCACTTTTTCAAATCCTCAACTCATCAGGTTACAGAAACAGTCTCAGCAACAAAGGCAAGATAGAGCCAAGACTATCTTGCCTTCTAACACTATTCCTCTTCAAGCTCAAAAAAACCAATTGGAAAATGTTACAATGCAAATCCACAAGGGAGATCACTCAGGTTCGCTTCCAGAAGGGATCCAGGGGCAGAGCCAACACCTTGTTCATCTTTCTCATGCCCATTGCACTACTGTTCATGCTCCGAGCGGTGCTCCATTGACTACAGTGGTGGCTACTCCACCAAACACAGTTGTTACGGATGTAGAGATAAGGCGGTGCATTTATGCAGGAAACAAGCTGATTGAAAGTACTGACCCTCCTCTGCAGACGACTGTCTCCAAGTCGGTACCGGTTCAGGCAGGCGAGAAAAACCAGACAGGCCCATCAACTGATCCTGTTTTGGAACCTCAGTTTTCAGCTGCAGGTGAGATGGACATTCCCACACAAATTCATGGGCCACAGCTGGGCCAACAGCAGTACCAACCCACTCAAATATTGCAAGGACAGAAAGGTATTTGTATTCTTCAATCCACGGCTGCCTCTCCGTCTTCAACCCTGCACACCTCTCGTCAGCCTGAACCAGCAAACCCCAATTCTTCCCCAAATCTGCTCAGTTTGCCTCCACACTCTGCTCCTCTCACTTCTCAGAACCCAGCTATGCCTACTCCCACTGCCACTATGGAGAACATTTTTCCAATACAAAGAGGCACCACTACTCTTTACCCTAGACCTTTGTCCTCTCTATCTTCCTCCTGGCGCAGACTCCCTTCTCCACTAAATCTCTCTCCTAAATGACCTATTGCAGCCATTCTGAATTCCACATTGCCGCCGTCGAAGCGACTGGAGTTGACTGGCCCTTCAGATGCACCTCCTTCCGCTCAGGAAGGCCCGGCGGTCGGCGGAATTGTTGCGGGCGCAGTCCGAGCCCCCGTTTCGTCGCTGCTCGATCCCTTAGCTGGACCGGGCCTGCTCGGAGCGCCTCTGCCTGGCCTCGCCCCTCTTGCTCATGCCTCCGCCACTCGATCTGGGTCCTCTCCCCCTCTCCAATCTGGAGACCCAACAGGAAGCGCCCGCCTTGTCGCCGATTCCCCCTCCCGTCCCTTGCCAGAACCTCATATTACTAGGAATCCATCGATCGACAGGAGCTGCCGTCGATCTACTGCTTCTAGATGGGATGTTCCCCCAACTGGGAAATCTGGAGGTATGCGTGCCTCTGTCAACCACTTTCCTCGCCGTTGCTATGGTGATAACACTTGGCACCGAGAGGTTGTATCCAATCCGATGGTTGGTAGCAGTATGCTGTGCGGAAGCAGCAGCAACTTTGTGGCAAACTTGGATGTCAATCCCGCTGTTAACCAAATCAGCCTTACTGAGGAACAACGCAGAGAGGCAGCAGCAAGCTATGATCCATACCCAATTAGGACGCATTCCCACTCTCTCAGTGCAGATGCAGATAGCTCTTACAAGGGTCCTATCTCTCCTCCTAGACATGATCGTTTCCAGTACATGGGTTTGGATGATGGTCATAGCCCATACGGCACCACAGGCCAGGCCCCCATGGAAAATCAAGATAACACTAGCTCCACTCACCAAGGTGTTCCGATGGATCTTCTCATTGGTCAGCAAGCAGATAACAATGGGGTTATCAACATGGAAATTGGCAATCAAGGAGAGGATGGCATGGATTTCTCTATTTCTTGGGCAGCGGCGCATGGCCCTAACGCGCCTCATGAGACATGAAGGCAATAGCTTGGAACTACCGAGGTATGTGCAGGGGCCTTGGCGGCGAAAGAATGTTATACCTTGCTAACTGGATGCGGTCTACTCGAGCTCAGGTAACATTTGTTTCTGAAATTAAATCTTCCAAAGTCCGTTCCATTGATCTTGTTAATAGGTTTGACGTGTCTAATGCTTTTTTTGTTCCTTCTAGACGTACTGCAGGTGGTCTTTGGCTTATGTGGAATGATGAGCTCAAAGTCACTGTTCATGTTGCCACTTTCCACTATATATTAGCTAATGTTATCCATGTAGCCTCTGGGGTCAATTTTTGTTTGATGTGTATATATGGTGACCCGTACCACAAGCAGACTTCGGTCATCTGGGACCAAGTTGCTGCTTTTGTCTATGATAACCTAGGTAAACCTATGGTTTGTATGGGAGACTTGAACGACATCTTGTATGATATCGATGTGTGTAATGGCAATATTAACTACTATCGTATGCATGCTTTTCGTTCTCTTCTCAAAAATTGTGGTCTGTTTGATATTGGTTATAGCGGTCCAGCATACACTTGGCGTGGTAGGCATAACACTTCTAAACCCATTCACAGACGTCTTGATCGATGTGTGGTTAACTCTCAGTGGTGCTCTTTTTATCCCAACACTAAGGTTTTAAATCTGCCGATCATTCTCAGTGATCATGCCCCTATTTTAATCTCTACTGATGGTAATTTTGTGAGATCTAAACAAACTTTCAAATTTGAAAACTGGTGGCTTATGGAACAAGACTTCCACTCCTTCACTAAGAATGTTTGAACAATGCTTCTCATATTTCTTTTGCAGCAAAATCTTCCTATCTTGCAGGATCTCTCAAAACTTGGTGCAGGAAGAAAAAACCACTTCAAAATGAGCTTTCAGCCTTGGAGTCAAAAATCAATGAACTGCAACAACTTCCTCTTCATCGGGAAAATCAAGATCTCCAATGTTCTCTTACGACAAGGTATGAATTAACGCTTTCCAAGATTAATCAATATTATAAGCAAAGGAGTAAGAAGAATTGGGTTTCTAAAGGTGATCGTAATACTAAATTTTTTCATCAGGCTGTTATTAAGCGTAGGAAGAGAAATACTATCTGTTCTATTAAGGATGAACATGACCTAATTCACACTATCCTAATGCCATTATGCAAACCTCTGTGAACTATTTCAACTATATTTTTTCATCCCCTAATGTGAATGTTTGTCCACCTTTTCCTCTTCATCAGGGGTACAATCATAACAATGATCCTACTTATTCCATTCCGGATAACGCTGAAATCATGCAGATTCTCAAAGATATGAAGCTTAACGCTTCTCTTGGACCTGATGGTTTCAATGTTGAATTTTATTTAGCTACTTGGGACTGGATTGGGGAAGAGGTAACTCAACTTGTTACTAATTTTTATCAAACAGCTACCCATCCTTCTCATATTAATAACACCAATATTGCTCTCATTCCTAAGAAATTGGTGCTCCTGCTTCCTACTGATTACAGGCCTATTAGCCTTTGTAACGTGATTTACAAAATCATTTCCAAGTCTTTGGCTAATAGACTTAAATCTCACCTTCCTGATTATATTGATCCTGCTCAACAAGCTTTTATTCAAGGTAGGCGTATTAGTGATAACATCATTATTGCTCAAGAGATTGCTCACTCTTTTTCGCTTAAATCTTGGAATCATAGTGCTTCCATGCTTAAAATAGATCTTGCTAAAGCTTTTGATCGTTTGGAATGGAACTTCATAGTTTCTGCCTTAACACGTAAAGGGATGCATGGTCATTTCATTAATTTAATTCATGCGTGTATCACCTCGCCTACTTTCTCTGTGCTTATTAATGGTCAGCCCTCTCAAAAATTTAAGATCTCCAGAGGTATCAGACAGGGTTGTCCCATGTCGCCTTATTTGTTTGTTTTGGCCATTAATGAGCTCTCCATTATGTTGAATGAAGCTTTGAGGGCCAATCATTTACAAGGTATTTCACTTGGACCAAATTGCCCTTCTGTGCATTCTTTGCTGTTTGCAGACGATCTCCTTGTGTGTGGACAGGCCACTTGTGAGGAATCTCAGGCTATGGCCAACATCATTCATCATTTCTGTGCTAGCTCTGGTCAAACACCCAATTGGAACAAATCTGCTATTCTTTTCAGTTCCCATGTTCCCCAACAGGTTATGGATGACATTAAAATCATTTTTCCAGTGGCTACCCTTGATAATAACTTTACTCACCTTGGTCATCCTCTCATCCTTCCTGCTAATAATAGAGTAACTGCTTACAACTTTGTCTAGGGCAAATTTTTAAATAAGTTGCCCTCTTATAAAGCTAACATGCTCTCTCATGCTGCTAGATTAGAATTAATTCGCGCTGCCTTTTCGGCCATTCCTGTTTATTATATGTCCAATATTCTTTTTCCTAAAAAATTCATTGCAAAACTTACTGCGGTAATCAGGAACTTCTGGTGGACAAGTATTAGAGAAACAGATTTCAGGAAAAGACTTTGTCTTCGAGCTTGGAAGGACATTTCCAATTCCAAATCAGAAGGAGGGTTAGGTATAAGAAACTTGAAGGCAATCAATGAGAGTCTCATTCTGGCTGCACCCTGGAGGTTAGTAAATAATCCATCTTCACATTTATACTCTGTTGTCCGAGCGAAATATTTCCCTAACACCACTATTTGGAAGGCTACTCCTGCTCCTCCCAAATCTGCTTTTTGGGCTTCTATCCTCAAAATGTTTCCCAATATTAAGAATCATGCTTTCTATCAGCTTACTCAAGGAAATATCAGTTTGTGGATTATGCCTTGGTGTACCCACTAGAATACTATTCATGACTATCTCATTCCTCAGCATTCAGGCTTTGTTTATCCGTCTTTATTTAGGGATCTTTGGATGGCTGATAACAAGACTTGGAACCATCAACTCATCTTTCAACTTTTCCGGGAGCCGCTGGCTTCTCATA
Source organism: Triticum dicoccoides (assembly GCF_002162155.2). NCBI lineage: Eukaryota > Viridiplantae > Streptophyta > Magnoliopsida > Poales > Poaceae > Triticum > Triticum dicoccoides. Next base: position 574,740,484 of record NC_041389.1, on the reverse strand, counting down.
TCATTAATACTGACATTATTCAGGATGATCATGATGATTTGCTTTGTTGGCCTTTAGCGAAGGATGGTAGTTGTTCTCCTAAATCTGCTTACAATTTTTGCTTACAAAACATTCATGCCCATCCTAGAACAACTCCCTCTCAAGTTTCTGTGGACTTAAAAAACTTTCTCAATATGGTGTCGAAGCACAAATCTTTGCTTCCTAAAATTAAAATGTTTGCTTGGCGTATTCTCAGCAACGCTCTGCCTACTGGTATGAGAGCAGGAAGATTCTCCAACCATATTCCTCAAATTTGCTCCAGATGTACTCAACAAGAGGATGATTTTCATCTTTTTTTTCCTTTGTCATTTTGCTAGAGCTGCCTAGTTTGCTCATCCTTGGTATATTAGATCTGATGCTCGCGTTCATAATCAGGACTCTTTGCTTACCACCATTACTTCTTTAATGGGTTCACATCATCCTCATGCTTCGTTCCGGAATATTTTCAATTTTTATGGACTTTATGGAAAGCTAGGAATGATTGTCTTTTCGAGCGCAGGAAAGGGCATCCTAATAGGATCCACATTATGGCTGCTAGTATGGATTGTGCAATGCAGGCTGAGGCACTTTTGTCATCTGATGACCAACATAATGTTACTAACAATCTTCATAATGAACAGCAAATTCCTATACAGGGCAAATCCATCCAATCTGATCTCATTATTACGGGGCCGAAGATTTATTCCGATGCGGCTTTTTGAACTTCAAAAATACCAGGTGCTCTTCGAGGACAGGTTGGTACAGGTATTGGTATCTACTTTTCTCTCCTTGCTGATCATGGGGAGCTCAACATTCAGATTCAAGCTTCTGCACCTGTAACCATTGATCCCATTCAGGTGGAAGCCACGGCCCTGGCTTGTGCTGCTATGCTAGCAAACTTCTTAAATGTGCAGCAGCCTACTTTTTTAACTGTCTGTCTTTCGCTTGCTTCTGCATTAGCTTCTAAGAATATCTTCCATCCTGCTACGCCTTGGAATATCAAAAATTACTTGGCTTCTTTTATTAAAAGTTATACTAATCTCAATGCTCAGGTCTTTCATATTTCAAGGAATCTAAATGGAGTAGCTCACAACCTTGCTCAGCAGGTGTATCAGGCAACAAATCAACCTATAATGTCTTGCTCAACTCGATCACACGCTGCAGACCTCTATCCAGTGGCGGCAGCTTTAGCTCACTTCTCTTCACAGGTTACCATCTACACAAGGTGTACTGCTACTAAGCTCAGAGGACGCTTCAACAAAGTTGTGATTTCTAGGCTTCTTCTTCAAAGCTTTCTTCAGGATTGAAGACACTTTCACGCTTCTTCTTACTTTCAAGATAGATCTACTAAGTGCCCTTCTCTCATTCTTTTAGCTGCAGATCAACTGGTTGACTTGTTTCAACCATCTTTGCTATTCCATTCAGCTTCTTTTTCTGGCTGTATCTCCTGCTCTGTATTCTTTGGCGTCTGAACCTTGTAATGACTCTTTAAGCTGTCAATGGAAATTGGGCACCTTCCTGGTGCCTTGCTTTGTTCAAAACAAAGATTAGGAAAAGTCTAGTCTTTTGCCCCCCCCCCCCTCAAAGATCCCTATTTTATGTTTAGCACCCCCATGACTTCTTGCCTAGCTCCGCCAATGCCCAGCACATGTTTCTTCTTTCAGATGACGTTGGTGCATACCACAATCTGCATCCGCTCCTTGACTACCTCCCAAGCTCCGCGCCAACATTGGAGCAGATGCCGTCGCGACGGCGGAGTCCCAGGACACATGTCCACCATAAGGATGCCACCGCTGCCACGACATCCCCAATTGAATAGAATGGTTCCCAGATCCTTCACCGACTATAGATACGACCGCCTCGTCGGAGAAGAATCCGAAGCTCCTTTATTCAGCATCGCTGCCGAAGCCAAGACGTCGAACAATCCAAAATCCTAAGCTTCTTGGGCCCTAAAACCTAAAACTAAAACGATCAACACGCGCAGAATCCGGCGACCCCCCTCACCACCGACGACCAAAAGGTCGTCGTCGGGAGGAGAGCCGCCGAAAGATGGTGCGGGAAGGAGCGGCTCTCCTGGTGGTGGCAGCTAGGTTTTCCTACCATGAGAAAAATGATCTGATCTATACTACTTGAAAAAAACGTATGACATGCCCTGTATATTTTTCATGGTAATACGTGTCTCATTTATATTGTAAGGATCATAGTACAAGCCACGTACATACCGACCTGACAAAACTGAAAAGACAGTAGAACGCTAACCTTTGCACACAGGAACACCAGCCAAGAAGTAAAATTACAAACAAGATTGAAGAACCCTCTGAACTTGACACCAACACCCGTCACCTGCCTCTGGCATCACCATAGCAGACACCAAAGGAAAAAAATAATGGATCACCTCCGCACCCGAGCTCGACGCGGCTCCATCGCTGATATGTAGCTTTGCGGACCTCCAAGGTGGCTCGCCAATAAAGGCGAAGCCATTGCCGTTGAACGAATCAGACCGGGGCAACACCCCGGACACGCCATCAAACTCAAGATTTGGCACCCCTGCCCAACTAAGACGTTGGAGGAGGAAACCATACCTGCCTGCCACGAACCACGAACCCAGATCCACCATCTTCCAGATGTCGTCGATGCAGACCACAATCTGCATCTGCTCCTGGACTACCTCCCAAGCTCCACGCCGGCGCTGGAGCAAACGACGTCGCAACGGCGGAGCCCGAGGACACATGTCCACCACGAGGATGCTGCCGCCGCTGCACCATCCTTGCTTGAACAGTCTGGTTTCCAAATCCACCCCAAAAACGGATCACCTCGTTGGGGAAGGATCTGAAGATTTATTATTCGGTGCCGCCATCACCATTGCCGAAGGCATGACGATGAACAACCAGAAATCCTAAAAATCTAATGGCTAAAACAATCCACACGCGTGAATCCAGCGACCCCCCTCACCACCGACGACCGGGGTCGTCAGCGGAGGGGAGCCGCCGGAGGACGGCGGCGGAAGAAGGCGCCTAGGCGGCAGGAGGCGAGATTGCCTTTCTTTCTTCTCTTGGCGACCAGATGCATTCGGTCTGATCGGAAGGATGACATGCCCTGTATTATCCAAACCCTCAGCAGCCTAGCACCCATCCGCCATACGTACGTACGGATGCGACCTTGCTGAGTTGCTGTAGGAGCAAAACGTAGGTAGCCGTATACCCTGTATCCCAATCGATTCGTTGCCAAGCCATGCCCTGGATCGGTTCTTCTCTGGTGACTGTGCGTGGGACCGCCACCACGCACCGCATGTACAACAGCTAGCGAATAGCGATGGACGGCGACCAGCGTCGAGTTGGAGGCCAGGCGATCTATATATCAATTTAGGGACAATTGCATTTTTACCCCTAGTTGGTTCCTACCCACGGGTTTTGCCCTTACTTTTCGAGCTTGCTCAGTTTTGCCCTTACTTTTTCCGTCGTGGTCCCTCGAATGCCCTTTGACCGTTTGACCAAAAATTTGAAAATTCATAACTAATTCGTATGAACTCAGAAAAATACAAATAAGATATCAAAATGTTCACATAAACATTACCTTTATGTGCATATCATTTGCATTCAGGACAAAATCACCCTTTAAACTACCTGAGGTAATTAATGTTATTAACATTATTAAAAATAAAAAGGTATATACCATATTTTTTCATGAATAAAAATTACATGCAAATGTAGGTGATGTTCTTTGAACATCCAGATATCTTATTTGCATTTTTCTAAGTTCGTATCATCTTGTTATGGATGTTCTAACGACTTTGACCATTATTTGTAAACTTCATAACAAATTGGTACGAACTCTGAAAAATGCAAATAAGATATCAGGATGTTCAGAAAACATCACCTACATTTGCATGTAATTTTTATTGATAAAAAAATATTGTTTATACTTTTTTATTTTTAATAATGTTAATAACATTAATTACCTCGGGTAGTTTAAATGGTGCTTTTGTCCTGAATGCAAATGATATGCACAAAAAGGTAATGTTTATCTGAACATTTTGATATCTCATTTTCATTTTTCTGAGTTCATATGAATTAGTTATGAATTTTCAAAGTTTTGGTCAAATGGTCAAAGGGCATTCGAGGGACCTCGACGGAAAAAGTAAGGGCAAAACTGAGCAAGCTCGAAAAGTAAGGGCAAAACCCGTGGGTAGGAACCAACTAGGGGCAAAAATGCAATTGTCCCATCAATTTATATATCCAATCATTCCCTTGTGAGAACCCCCGCAACAAGCAGTTGCTTCCTCTCCTCGACGCCCCGGCCGGTGCCGGTGCCCAGCTAACCTATGGCCCGGGTCACGGTGTCGGCCAGGCCAGTGTGCTTGAGGCCCGGCCGGGCGGCTACCCGACGCGCGCGGCAAGGCTAGCCAGCCTGTGCCGGCTATATATATATACCAACTTGTCACGCCCAATATGCGACCCTATCCAAAAGGAACTCGAAGGTCCCACCAAGGATAGACCCGCATATTGAAACGCTTTTGCAAGGTGGATATCATTACATCAACATTACATAATAGATGGGGATACATATAAGAGGCAATCAATGCCACATGAATACAACATCACAATACATAAGAGCATCATCCGACTACGGATGAAACACAAACAGAAACTCAAACGACATCCACCCTGCTAGCCCAGGCTGCCGACCTGGAACCTATCCCCTGATCGAAGAAGAAGCAGAAGAAGAACTCAAAGCAAGCAAGCATGGCTCTCGCGTCATGATCATCGCATAACCTGTACCTGCAACTGTTGTTGTAGTAATCTGTGAGCCACGAGGACTCAGCAATCCCATTACCATGGGTATCAAGACTAGCAAAGCTTAAAGGGAAGGAAGGGGTAAAGTGGTGAGGTTGCAGCAGCGACTAAGCATATATGGTGGCTAACATACGCAAATAAGAGCGAGAAGAGAGCAAGCAGAACGGTCGTGAAGCTAGCAATGATCAAGAAGTGATCCTGAACTTCTACTTACGTCAATCATAACCCAAAACCGTGTTCACTTTCCGGACTCCGCCGAAAAGAGACCATCACGGCTACACACGCGGTTGATGCGTTTTAAATTCAGATCTGGTGTCAAGTTATCTACAACCGGACATTAACAAATTCTCATCTGCCTATAACCGCAGGCACGGCTTTCGAAAGATTATACCCTGCAGGGGTGTCCCAACTTAGCCCATGATAAGCTCTCGCGATCAACGAAGGATATACCTTCTCCCAGGAAGACCCGATCAGACTCGAAATCCCGGTTTACAAGACATTTCGACAATGGTAAAACAAGACCAGCAAGACCGCCCGATGCGCCGACAATTCCGATAGGAGCTGCACATATCTCGTTCTCAGGGCAACACCGGATAAGCGAAGCGTACAGGTGCCGACGTAACCCAAGTTGCCAAGGGATGGTCCCGCACGGTGCTCTAGTTTGGACCAACACTTAGACAAGCATTGGCCCGGGGGGGCTGTAATAAAGATGACCCTTGGATTAATTACTCCCAAGGGAAATATAGGTGGTGGTGAGGCAAATGGTAAAACCAAGGTTGGGCCTTGCTGGAGGAGTTTTATTCAAAGCGAACTGTCAAGGGGGTCCCATAAATCACCCGACCGCGTAAGGAACGCAAAATCCAGGAACATAACACCGGTATGACGGAAACTAGGGTGGCAAGAGTGGAACAAAACACCAGGCATAAGGCCGAGCCTTCCACCCTTTACCAAATATATAGATGCATTAATAATATAAGAGATATTGTGATATCCCAACCAAAATCCTGTCCACCATGGAGAAATCTTCAACTTCACCTGCAACTAATTAACAACGCTATAAGAGGGGCTGAGCAAAGCGGTAACATAGCCAAACAACGGTTTGCATAGGAAAGGTGTCAAAGGTTAGAGGTTCATGGCAATTTGGGATGGCTTGATAAACAGGTGATAGGTAGCGCAACATAGCAATAGAACGAAGCAACTAGCATAGCAATGATAGTAATGAGATCCAGGGTAGCGGTCATCTTGCCTGAGATCCCGCTAGGAAGAAGAACGAGTCCATGAAGAAGACGAGCGGACATAGTCGAACGAATCCTCACAACCGCAACATTACTGGAACTAAGAAGCAACACCGGAAAGAAACAAACAACATGGGAAATGCACAAGCATAAACATGGCATGATGCACAAACAAGTATGATGCATGTCCTGTTTAATAAGGCATGGCATGGCAAAGTGCAACAAACAATACTACAAGTTAAGTGGAGATCAATATGCAACGAGTTGCATATTGACGAAACACCACATCAATTATTTAGTTCTCTCTCGGTTTTGTACCCAACAATATTAAATGTTATTAAACATGGCAAGGGGTGAAGCATATGAAAAACTACCTATCTAGACAAGTTTAAATGAGGCCGGAACAACAAACAATAAGTCCGGAAAATCCCCATATGCATATTTTAGATTCGGTACTGTTCTGCCCTAAACATAATTTTATTGTTGTTAAACAGGAAAATAAAGTGCACCATGTTAATCTAGGCATTTTTCCACCCCATTTACATATAAAGTTTAATTAAAACCGAGCTACGGTTATTTAGTTATGAAATAAATCATTTTAGCATGGCATTATGCAAAATAAACACAAACAGCATGTTAAACATTTTTAACATAGATGAAAGTGGCATATTATTAATCTACACAATTTTCTGAGCATTTTACATGTTTAAACCATTTTAATCCGATGCACGGTTATTTACTTGTGAGCAATTTAAAATAATGGCATCCTTCTGTAATTATGCATGCACTAGATAAAAGATAAATTCGCAGATCTGAAAAAAACTACACTGGGCCGAATCTGGCTGGGCCAAAGTGCACAGGAGAGGGGGGGGGGGTCTGCTCACCCTGGGCCAAGGCCCGGTTGGATCTGGAGGAGGCCGGCAGGCCGCGAAGGAGCGCGCTGGGCCTCGCATGGCCTGTTTGGCCCACGCACGAAGGCGAACGGGGCTGGAGATCGCCGTCCTCCTCTGCTCGCTGCAGAGGCAGGAACGGGCGCGGCGGCGGCTACCGGCGATGTGGAACGACGACGCGGCGGGGAAGAGCTCCGACGAGGTCGGGGATGGATGGATCCGGCCTCGGGGCGCCGGATCTGGCTGGAGTTAGAACAAGGACGGCGGGGGACCAAGCTTCAGGCGCCCATGGCGGCTTGCTGCGAGGAAGAGAGCGAGCTGGTGAGGAGAGGAAGGAGAAAGGGAAGGGAGAGAGAGGGGACCGGGCGGCAGCGTGACCTGCGGCGGAGGTGGTCGCCGGCGGCGACTCCGGTGAGGCGGCGGGGTCGGGCAGCCGGCTCGGGGATCTCGGGGAGGACGCGAGCGCTCGGGCGCGGGAGGCTGGGGCGCCTCGGGCCCAGATGGGCTTCCCAGGGCCCGATCTGGGTTCCTGGCGGGCCGCGGCGGCCTCCGTTCCTAAATGTTAGTCTTTGTAGAGATTACACTGGGTGGACTACATACGGAGCAAAATGAATGAATCCATACTTAAAATGCATCTATATACATCCGTATATAGTTCATAGTGAAATTTCTATAAAGACTTATATTTAGGAACGGAGGGCCGTGGCGCGCGATGACCCCACGAGATCCGCGGCACATTGCTGGAGGAGCGCGAGCAATGGCGGCACGAGGCGGGCGAGCCCATCCTTCGCTGGTCGAGCGGCCTCCGGCAAAGGACAAAGGGTTGCTCTTGCGTTCTGGCGCAGCTAGCTGGTGGCGCGCGCGCAGCCTGGTAGAGTAGAGTGTGGTCTCCATCCAACAGACGAGTATGGCGCCGCCTGCTGCGTCCTGCCATCGTTCGATCGGCCACGTACGGCTGGCTGGCTTGCATGGACTTGCTGGGCCCTGCCGGTCGTTGCACAGAGCAAGGAATCCTTGCACTACTGCGAATTACCATTTCGTTTGCCTTATAATTGTGGGAGAAAAATGTTTGGATCTGCGGAAAATGAGAAAATTATTAGCTTATAATTGTGCAATATCCTTTTTTGCGGCCACATAGTATATGGTGAATATGAGGAATGTTCTGTGCCGTTATTAGACCTTGTACCCAGGTCCAGATGCATCATGTTATGTGTTATGTGCCAACCTGCTTTTGTCTGGTTATTAATCACAGGCACAAGCTATACCTAGTGCATGATTAATACACGCGGAAGAAATAGCAGAATCCATTATACTGACAAGGCCAAACCAACCGTGGAACCCCTCAAGACAGTACAGGGCGAAGCAAGCTGGTGCACGTCACTAAACTACTCCCTCCGTCTTAAAATAAGTGTTTCAAGCTTAATATAACTTTGTACTAGAGTTAATATAAAATTAAGTCACTTATTTTACGATGGAGGGAGTACCACCGAGTACCATGCATGTTAAATTCACGAGGGAAGTTACAGTTTATCTACAAGTGGTAGAGTGTTACAAGAGGGAGATAGATACATGAGGCCTCTAGATACATACTCGACGCCGCACGGCATACATATGCTTATGTACCACCCCTTAGCCTCGGGACCAAATATACGTGCGGCAGTAGAGTAGGCCTACCTGAAGCGACGTACAGCTTCCGTATCATTATACACAAAATAAATGCAGTGGCTGGCCGGTCTGCCCTGCATAGGGGTAGACGTGAGTATACACCACACGCATGCAATAGGCAACAGCAATTAAAAGCTCGTAGTGCCAGTGGTACAGGTCCTCGAAGAAGCACCGCAGGTGCACTCAAATCTCCTGATAAGAGCATCTCCACCCGCGCCCCCAACAAGCCTTTTCTAGACGTTTTTTCCGCGCCAACGCCGAAAAAACATCCCAGTCGTGCCCCCAAGACGCCGAATTTCACCGGCTCGGCCCGTTCTTGCGTCTGGCGATCGCAGGCCGAACCCGACGCACTAGGGGGCGCTCGGGGGCTTCGGTGCAAGGGAAAAGCGCACCTGGGGTCACACTGCCACGCGAAAAGTCAAGCCGGCCGTCCAGATTCG